>NC_031952.1:43459-91428 GCF_000303195.2 Fusarium pseudograminearum CS3096 | reverse complement strand
GGGGGGGGGTGGTTCTTGGCAAGTTGTCACCTGGTCACGGAAATGAGGCATCTGTTCTAGGCGTGTTAGCTGAGGTTTGAGACATGGCGCACTATGAGCTACAAGTAGCCTTGTGTCAACTGTCATCAGCATCACCACAATCTTTTTCAACTGTGGTAAACACTGCTAGCCCCATTTCAATTTTGGTAAATGGATTGGCTAGGATAGATAGTGGCGGTGTATGCCAAGTTACGGCTGAACGTCTCCTCGCATTTTAAGCCTTCATAGGTAAAGCCTGTCGGCCACCGCTTTGAATCTACGCTGCCAACTATGGCTGCAAGTTTGCGATGCATTTGTTACTTACTTTTGACTTATCACACTATGCATCGTCGACGTTCAGATCCCGCGGGTTTTTTCAACATCCAATAGACTCGTGAGAGCTCATCGGAATTTTGAACCCACCTAGTGAAGGGTTCAAAACGTCAAGCAGGTTCTCGTGTAAGAACATCGCGCGAGTGGTACCAGACATCTCGAGCATTGAGCTTGCCTTCGCCAGCTTAAAACCCAGTCGCTCATCTGTCTCTGGTGAACAACAGGTATTGTACAAGCATACTGGAGCAACATTTGATGTTTTTGCTTACCCCGAAGATTTTGCCGCTCGGTATATATCTGCCCGTCCCGTCGAGGCGGAACCTGCTTCTGAGAAGGCTCTCGCCAAGGCGGTCAGCTGGCTCCGGATGTGCCAGACCCAACATGTCAATTGTCACATGGCAGGGGCTGACGGGAGCAAGTAGACCCCAAAACGGCTTCTAGATGTATTTGGTTACTCAGAAACCAGTGTTGATAAGCATGGTTCGGCTGGTAGAACCAGCGATTGACCATCCAACAACCCAGCTATTTCCATACGCAGCCTTAAGTTATACCTGGGTAGGTGAACAACCCTTGAGGCTGGAGAAGAAGAAGACCGAATTGTACCTCAAGCAGGGTATTTCCTTAGAACATCTACCAAAAACTCTAAAAGATGCGGCCTTTGTGTGCATAAGATTATGAATTCGGTACTTGTGGATTGATGCACTTTGCATTATTCAAGACGACCATGGCGACAGGGCGAAGGAGAATAACGCCACTACTCAGACTTCTGTCAAAGGGCCTTTCCATGACCTGCCCCCTAGTAGGTCAACCCCCAACAATTCGTTATCAGTCGATCGTTCAAAAGCCTCTTCTACAAGCCATCGAAGCCCTTCCATTCCAGTCACCATTGTAGTGATGGAAGTGGCTGTTGCAGAGTGGCTGGAAGGAAATACAAACGATGACCTTACTGCTCACATCAAATAACTGAAGTCGGATCTCGCAGACCACGAGGCAGAGTTACAATCTCTAAAAAACCGAAAGACCCTCCGAGACAGCCTGATGGTATCACTAAATCCCGCATATCGTGTGCTGGCCACGACTGGCTCCATGCCCGGTGACCAACCAGGTTCGCTATAGAAGTTTAAAGAGGGTCAAAGACGAATTGAGAAGCATATGAAGCACATTAGGGCCGCTGTTGACATATTGGTCGATGAACTTACAGTCAACGAAGGGAAGATTGCGGGCGTTGAGGCGTCAATTGGACTTCTTCGAATAAAGCTAGAGAAACTGGAGAAGATGAAGAAACAGTTCGAGGCTGCTGAGGCCATGAGAAATTCACTTGACCTTGTGCGAAGTGTAACTGATCAATAGAATATCATAAATAGAAACTATCGTCCTGTTTGGATGTTCGATAAAAGTGAAATCACCAAGACCGCGTTTTGCAAAACATATTTCAGTGACACAGTTCCAGTAGATTCAAAGATTTTCTATGTATTGCACTCGAACTATCAACGATATGACAAACCACATTATGTCATTATCAATCATCTCATCTGTTTTTTTCTCTCACTGTATGTCTGCCTGTTACACTTTAGGGTTATACTTCACATTTGGCATTAGACTTTGTTATGCAAGCCAGTAGAGTAACCAATTCACAACTTCACGATCGATTCCATGCCATCGAATTTTATGATTATTAATGACAGCTATGAACGGGCCAGCTTATCTCTAAGTGACCTTGGTCCTATACTTGTGTTTACAGGAGTTATAGGTTTCAGATTATGATCAGCGAGGCAACGCTAGCCGATCCTCTTCACCCTTGGTCGACGGAAAACTTGTTGTCTAAACTCTGTGCACAAGCTATACCCCCCCGAGCCTTTAACTACTTCTGCAAAGTAATATATTGAAGTAGTCAACTCAATTGGTGATTAGGTAGTAGCTTGCTCGATAATTACATTACGAAGTTTCCGATAATGGTGACAGCCCATCCTGGTACTCAGGGACATTACCTTCGCCCTCTAATTCTATAGGCCGGCCATCTCCAATGTCACTGACAACGTGACGGTCACTCTTGGGGCTCATCCTCTGATACATGTCAGGCGATCTATGATCACTTGTCAGTTCAGACGGGGGGTGTATGGGCGATGTCTGTCCTCCGTTATAAGGCGGAGCTACCAGCGGCGCCCGGCCTCCCGTCCCAGCTGTGACAATTTCGGTCTGCAGTGGTGGCGCCGCCACAACATGATCTTGACTGTAATACTTCCGCCTCCTATAAACAAGGACCCCACATCCTGCCAAAGCAAGGATAAATGCCACACTGCACCCAACGGCAATTCCCGCTATTGCCCCAGAGCTGAGTCCCGGTGACGGTTTGCTTGTGTCAGATGGCGGAGCTGACTTTTTGGTACTTGTCGCAGTCGCGCGAGTTGCAGTCCGGTCCTTCATCTCTGCAGTCCGATCCATCTGCACAGCCAGGTCTGGAGCGTCGAACCCATCAACTGGAACTGTCTTCGTTGCGGCACCAGTAGGCTTCCCCCCAATGGCCGTTCGAATGTCAACGGGCAGAACATACGTTGTTAGGTTAGGCTGATAAGCTGCCCAAATTGCCTTCTTTTCATTTTGCCGGCCCAAATTCATATTGTGTGCGCCATGGATAATTGGCACGTCACATTCTGTGGTATTGGAGTAGGTCCCACCGATGACAAGCATCTGTGCATCATTTACCACGTTGCAGCTCATCATGCTCTTAGGGAAGGCGCCAGTACCGTTACGGTAGGTTGGATATGGTCCTCTGATCCATTGAAAACTTGGGATAGTGAGTATATAGATATCATCGTATCCTGCTGTCTTTGGAGGGAAACCCCCACCGCCATAGATGTAACTGACAAGGTTAGCGTTTTGAATGCAAAGTAGACGCGAGTGAGACTTACATATTGTAGCTTGACTGATCTTTTGCCCAGGTGGCACCTCCGCAGAAACGACGTCGATTGTCAGGAGTATCTCCTGATGTCTTTTGAGTATACCATTTTCCATTTGCAATATCGAACAGGAAAATCTCATCCAAAGACTGGGGTGTCAAGGTTCCGTTGCCGTATAAGTCTTGAGTACCTCCAAAATACACCAGCATGCCACTGTCGCCAACAGGAATAAATACCATAGCTCCTTCTGCTCTTCCTGTTCCATCAGGTCCAGTAAGGTTGCTCCACGAATTCGCATCCATCTCATACTTAATGAGACCACTGGAGGCTTTTGGTGGCCCTGACCAGCCTTCAATAGATGAGTTACTGAGCCATCCACCATAATAGTATGCCTCTCCCCTTGACGAGATTGAAACACCAGCTCCATAGCTAGCCGCTTGAACCTCCTGTGGGGGAGCTCCGAGTGAAACCCATTTGTTATAGAGGATGTCGTAGCTATAGAAATCGGGTGAGACTGGCGGTGTATTATAGTATTCACCACCGTAAAGATAAAGCCTTTTGTTGATAGAGTCTTCCCAAAGAATGCCGCCATTGACGCTTGGAATGGTGTCGTTCTTTGATAGATTGGCATAGAATGGGGGCATTCCATTCTTATCGGCGGTTTCAATATCGTGGAACGAAAGGAAAGTATCTTGGATCGTGTTAATACACATTCTGGAAGTCTAGACCACGATACTTACTGGTCAGGTTGGTCTTTGGATCCCGGTAGTTGATCAGACCACCATCGATGTACAGCCTCCCGTCTACTACAGCAGACTGATGACCCCATCGGCGACAGAAATGCTTGACTGGGTCATTCTGTCCGAGAGTGTCACCACTAAAGAAGCACAGAAGGAGTAGAATTATCCACGGGAGCATCGTTGGAGCATTCATGGCACCGCAATACTGATCGTTAACTGTAGAAATATTTTTGAAGGGATTGTAAGTTCCAGGGCCAGATAATGATGTTGAAGGCTTTTATAACCAATGCTGGAGAGGAGGGCAATAAGTAGTCATTTTGGAAATAAAGACCCATGCATCGCATCTCGATCGAAAGTGGCAATCAGGGCTTCTGGTATATTGTTGATGAATAACATATATCATACGACTCTCCATTAGATTATCTTACACATCCACACGACGACTGGGAATAATGTTGACCACAGCGCATCAGCGCCGTGGCTTAACTCTGCATTGGGCTTTCTTAAACTTAAGCCTCTCATGCTGATGATGGTCTTATTGCACAGTAATAACAAGGAAGCCTGAAAAGGAATCAGTCTTGTTCTAGGCCAGACCCACAACAAACGCCGAGCTGAAAAGCACATAAGCATTTAGTACAGAAGCCATAGTGAAATCCAAGCTGGAGAGTTTCATTTGGGGTCTGGCCCTTGGGCTGAGAACTGGAAACTGCATTAGCCCGCCCTTAAGGGTTGGGAGACAACTCGCAGCCAGGATTGACGTTTTGAGTTCGAAAGCATGCAGAGTTATCAATCGGCATAAGAGGGGAATCAATGTTGTAAGGTTTTGAAGAATTATCACAGACGATTCGCGAGCGGACTAAGTTTGGAACACCCTTGGTCTTGCTTGGCTTACTTGAAAATGTTGGTTCCAGCAACTCAATGCTTCTCCCACAATTGACGCAGCCATTGTCTCCCAGATGCTTAGCTTAGAGTATATATGCTTTGATTACAAAGTTCGTAGTTAGCCTTCAGAAAACCTTGATATACCAATGCGACACGCCCATCCACTAATACGTCAGAAGGCTACAGCATTGGTTCAAACCATGAATGCCCCTCTTGCGTAGTATGATTTCCACTGTCTCAGGGATGTGGACGCCAGGTTGAACATTCTTTGAACGTGTGACTACCTCAGTATTCATGCAGGTCGTTGTACATTACAAGTCAGATATCAACCTTGTCCATCACATTCCTCTCGGACTAATGCAGTGTTGATTTACTTACCCACTGTCAAATATGACTGAGCCGCACCGCCGGCGACGCCACCTAATGTCCATGCAACCACAGGAGAGACTCCGAATACGGATTTCAAATTGCATCCAACATCGTTCGAAGCCAGAAAGAGAATGGATTCTTATATTGAACACTGGGCCCATGCCCTTAAAAGAATCTAGTATCGGCAAGGCTGGTAGCCACAGACTATGACCCTACTTATCTAGGGAATGAGTCCTTGTTAGAAGGCTCGAGCGCCCCCACGATCCCATGTCTTGGTCAAAGCAACGCGTATACTGTCTCCTCTGTTTGCCGCGACGTAATTCCCAAGTCAGTCAACATTTTCCGTCACTCTATTGCAGGTTCATGGCCAAATCACGTGTGTTTTACAACCTCGATCGTTCAATCAGAAGAAGTCACTGGTGGATATTAGTTCTGAAACTCTCGAGGGACCAACCCGTGTATCGGAGATAGAACTGACCTGAAATATGTTCATGGAGACTCCAACTAGCGAGTTACTCCACAAGATTGGTTTGTGGGTCGATTGAGTGGGCGGGCGATGCCATAACAGCGGCATCCATAATAAGATTATTGCACGTTGACGATGAGATTCAGGCGACTTTGCATCTCCGATTCATGTGATCTTGAAGTATTGAAATAGATCGATTATGAGACGTAGTTTTCTCATTGTTCGTCTTGTATTCTGCGAGCTGAGATGGTCTGCGTCGGATAGTTTCCGATGGATTCTCCGTCAAAGCACCATCGTATCGGACTCATCCGAGGGAATGATCCACCGTTCGTACGCCAACACTAACGCCAACCCACTTCTCCAACGTCTCACCCAACATTCGCTGATTTTAAATCCCTCTAGCTAATACCCCTCCAATCATCCAATCAGAGAATGAGTTTTTACATGCGTACAAGGAGACTTGGAGATGAGCATCATGGACAGAAATAGGGACAACGGAAGCCATCGCGTCTTGGCTATAATTGCATCATCAGTACAGGCGACAGAACTCAACATTGTCTTCCAAGTCACCCTGGCCAAGGTGTTGTGGCTGTAAATAGTACGCAAAGAGATCGGTATCATAAGTGATGGGTTTATATGCACACCTTCGGAGCAGGATGGTACGCATTTGAGATATCGTACCGTCATTATCTAAATACCATCACCAACTATCACTACACACAAGCAGCTGCAGTAGAATCTAGTTTCGTGCATCAGAGCTGTATGGTTTTATTCACAAATGCCTAGTTATACTATTGTTCTGTCTCTACACGACCGCCATATAATCTGTGAATGTCCCACCATACCAAGAAACAAAGTTTAGTTAATTACCAACAGTACTTATCACCATTGTATGTGTAGCCGGCTGTGACATCTCCCTCTCCGTTGATCACCTGAGCATATCCTAGCCGATTGATGCCACAAAGCGTTCTCTTGACGTAGTCCCAAGAGCCCTTAATATCTGACTTCCATTTCCTAGTGGTAGACCCCGGCCCAAGAACTGGACCCCTGTTGTAGGAACAAATATACGATAGAGAGTTACCCTTGACACACTAGAGCAATGTTAGATGCCAAAAACAGGAAGTAACCTGGGATACACATACCGAGAATCTTTTATAACCATTTGCAGTGGTCACAATCGGGTCATTAGAAAAACTGTCGATAAGACACTTGTTGGCTTGATCTGTCTCGGATGAAGGTCTATTGACATTAGGATGACAGCCTTCTTTGCGTTTGACGAGAATTGAGCGTTTGTTGACTGTGGGTGACGGGAGGACTTGAACAGTTGGAACGTATGTAGAGTTACCAAGTTGATCCCATGGAACAAAGTGAGTCACTTCGTTGCCGGCATCATCCAAATAACTCTTGTACAATCCGTCAGCAAGTTTGGGCTGCTCTGGCAGAACGGTTGCAGACACCGCAACAACGGCGTGAAGAAAAGAAGTAGCCAAGATGGTGAGTTTCATGGTTGACATGATGGATGAAATTTAAAATTGTAACTGGCTGACTCCACCTCTTATACTCAATATGGAATGAATGTACTTCAGTTCAGGCCAGGTTGCGACAACTCACCGCCATGGAAGATGTGAAGTGAGTAGGCTTAGCTAGAACAAGGTGGCAGGAAGGAGTCGCAACCTGACCCAAAGCGCATTTACAGTTGGTTTTCAATCTTCTCCCCCACTAGATCGTAAATGCCAAGATTGCTACCTTTAGCTCCTAAATCCTCTTCGAGGCTGAGCATTCGGAGTTTTGACTTGAAGTAGGCTGCTTGACCGAAGGACAACAAGTAACGGGATACGAGCTGCATGCAAGTTCCTTGCAACAAAGGTAATTCCCATTCCTCTTTGCGATGGGATTTCCTTTTTCGTTTCTGAAATAAGTTGATGACAGGCATCATACCGTTCTCTGTTATGCACAGCCCCATCCTTCCAGCTGCGGTCTTGTGCTAATGATGTGCGGATTGGAATCCTGGCAACATACAAAGTGGACTGTATTCGGTGTGGTAGTTTACTGAGATGTGGAGGAAAGCTGTAAATCAACTACGTACTACTCGCTTCCATTGAGATATGTCAATTTTATTTTCTCCCTTGTAAATTGTAACTTATAATAGGCAAAATATACCAGAGTTACGAAATGCATTCAGTGGCGAATAGCCGGTCTGGGGTAACCGGCAGTTTCACATGGCCTCCGGATTGACAAATTCCGAAGCGGCTTTTTTTCCTTAGAAAAGTCCGACAGAAACGATCCTTGTTCATTACCACTTAGCAGGACAGAATACGAGTGTCACACGTCCGACATGGAAGGAAATGAAATTACTTCTCAGCAATCGCCTTCGGCAACAGGTGCGCCTACCACCCCAAATCAGATCCAAATTCAAACGTAGCCACGACCCTTGAAGAGGAATGCGGCAGCTTGCGAGCGTTGTCGAAGGCGCAAGTAAATGGCCAGTCACTCACTACCCCCACAATCATATTCCTGGCCATCAATTACGCTGACTAACTCGGCCAAAGTGCGACGGGAAACTGCCGTCTTGCGGTCCCAGTCTCCTCGTTCAGGCTAGATGCGTCCCATACGATAGACTGCTGATCCAGGTAGATCCCAATTGTCAATGTGAGACCCTGAGGGAGCGCATTCGTGTTCTTGAGAGTCGTTTGGAGACTCTGCGTGCACGAAGAGGAACAGGTAATGTATCGTCTGGCCCTTCACATCAGTTTTATCAAGAATACAGTAATACCTCCGCCCCGAGACGTCGACAGCCAAAATATCACCTACCATGATCGTTGGGCAGGCGATTCAGACAGTCAAATATCCCCAATGCCAACAACCGAATTTGCTGATCCTCCAATTGGGCCCGACTCCGAGACTCTGGTTGAGGTTTTCTTCACAAATCGGTGGCCTCAATTGCCATTCCCTCATAAACCAACATTTGTCCAAAATGACTTTCTACCTCTCACAAGAGGCGAGCCCGTCCTCGCGATAGCCATTGCTGAAACAAATTCCAAAGATCTATCCCAACAGCAGCATACACATAGAGCTTTCTTCCAAGCAGCTATCAAAGTCCTCACTATGTCAAAACCAAGTGGGATTCAGGCGCCTCAGATGTCATACTCGGCTATAACCTTGCCCTGATTTTGACTGTATACGGGTATAATACTGACAACCCTATATCCGGCTGACGGATCGTTCTGAGTCACCTCGTTTCTCGGGTTTGCTATAGCCATTCGGCTCGGTAGCGCTATGCCACCGTTCGTTTTTCATCATCCATGTCATCTTCACATGTCGCCGTTCGATACCAGGCAATCCATCCTCCACTATCAATGACGTTCGTAAGCCTAAGAAGCCGGGTGGCTATCAGGACTCCGGCGCCGATATCGCCTACAACCTCAGTCAGTGCGAGGATGCCGGACTCGTAATACCAACAAGCAGCCTGGATCCTCATAATGTCGGGGATTGATGTTTTCCATATACCAAAGAGGGCATCATAGACGCAATTAACAAGGGGGCAAACTTCCTTTGGTCCAACACAATTATCTTTGTCCGTGCCTCCCTACCAAGGCCGTGTTTGAGTAATCGGTCAAAGCCCATTAGTGGTCAACAGATACGACGACGAAATGTTTGTCAACGATTATCTAAGAGCCGTAGGAGGATTTACTGTGCCAAAAACCTCCACTGCATCTTCGTTGAACGAGGTGGCCAAATCAGCTGATGAAATAACTTATCCTCTTTTGATGATACATGTATTGCCTGCCGTACTCAATGCATACTACAGTTGACCTTCTCAGGGGCAACATGAAAAGAATATGCATTCGCAAATCTTGAAAAAGTGCAAGCATGCGGCTTGAGAATAAATGGACAGAAATTCTATACTCTGCAGGCTAATCCCAATTGCCTCAATCTCAAAAAGGTACGAACCTCAATTTGTCATTCTCCATCATGAGATCTGATTCCATCCGATTTGCTGGCTTACTGCTGAAATACAGCAAGATGATGGCGCTGTTCTTATTACAACTGGTCGGCTGGTACTTGTGGCCTTGTATGAAGCACCTGTGCAACATCCGGAGACAAGTAAAGTCGTTCATAGGCTATGGGACGACCTGACAATTGCTAATTGGTAATTGATTTGTGCAAAGGATACGGAGAGACATTGTCCAGACCTAGAACTCCTGGTCCCTTGTCAATTGTTCAGCCCTATGTCCGCGCCTTCTTGACTAGCTATCTACGTTTCCATCTTTACTAAAAATATGTCTTTCTACCTGATAGCTATCTACTTTTAGCACTAAGTCATAGTTTCATATCTTGAGTTAGTAATCAAGGAGTACTTAATTCTTTCTTTCTATTAGCGACATATAGACAATTAATGGACACGTAGAGGCAAACTCAAGTCGACATAGCTAATTGCTGAAGTTCCAATGCTCTGAGGAACTGCCTTGTATTTTCTACTGGAATCCATCATTATGTGGTTATTGTATTGGTAAATGCAGGCAAACGAAACGGTCCATCCCTTTCGATGGATATCCGAGAACAAAGAAAACACGTTGTTCTGAATTGAGGTTCCTAGCCCAAGATTTGACAGACTGGGCGGAGAACTATAGAGTCATAGTCTCAATGTGAGTTGTTTCTAGACCCATGAGAACCGTGATGGTCAGTCACTAGAGCCTCCCTCATTAGGCAGTCATTGGTCCAATTGGTAGCCAAGACTCGTTACATGTTAGCAAATACAGCCAAGCCTTGGCTCTGATGTCATCAGTATACGGATCTAGAGACCAGCGCTGGATCCGACTGTTTATTCGCATTTTAAGTAGGCAAGCACAAGTCGGCAAGCGCAATAAACCTGCGATACATACGTCACATCTGACTCAGCTTCAGTTTGTGGCGACACAGGGAAATCCTTCGTTTGCACCGCACGGCATAAAAAGACACGATACCAGCTCATTCATATGTAAACACAAATGTTTAACTGGCTTTATTTACTAACATGCCATTAAACATCCTGCGATCATGAAGTTCACCAGCCACCTCCTTGCAGCATCTTCAGTCTACTTTGGATTCCCTGTTCTAGCCCAGAGCAACAACAGTAGCTCAGACACCAAATGCCCGCGAATTATTGAAGATCTCAATGACAATAATGCCGAATTCAATGCTACTGGTACAACAACCTTCTCCCTTCTAGAGCAAGACGATTGGCAGTTGTCGATGACATTCCAATTTCACCAAGCCAGAAACACCAGCACCGTCAAGGATGTCTCCTCCCAGGGCGACCGAACCCTGTTTCTTAGTGTGCCAGAATCATTTCCCGAAACACCAAGCGGCAAGGAAATGGAGCTTTGCTACTACGAGATGGATGCCCTGAACGCGACTTCAGATTCAGGAGAAAGCGACGACAATGACGCGAGCTGCAATGGAATATTGAGTGACGAATGCCAGAAAGCGTTACGAGGCGCGCCAAGGCCACGTGGCGGTAAATGCCCTCATGTCGATATCGAGGAAGCGTGCGGCCGAGTGATGAGGCGATGGACAAGTATGTATTTTCCTTGTTAAATGCCCAAGACGTATCATCAAGAGCTCAGACGTGTTAACAACCCACGGTAGGCAAGCCATTCAATCTCTCGCAGCAAGACTGCACATTGAGTAGCCTACCCGGAGTAGATGTCCCGAGCAACTATCAGACCCATTATATATGGTTTTTGGGGGAATTTCTTCCTGTTGCAGAGGAGGATTTCCTCGACTCGTACGACTTGCTTGTCCGACAACCAGTTCCTATACTTATCACAGCGCTGCTTCCAGGAGAAAGTGAAAGCGGCGCCGCAGAGATCGCCTGCCTAGCTACGGAGGACATCTCCAAAGGTAGTCGGGTTCCACAGAGCGAGTTTCCACCAAGCAGCGCGACTCACCAGGATACTCAGAGAACTATAATGTATGTAGTTGCTCTATCATGTTTAACTAGTTACCTCCTAGCGATATAATCGACGGAAGGTTTAGAGCATTGCATGGTTTTGTGAACCCGTCTATGTCTTTATTGACGTCTACAGAGGTTACATTGGGGGTTATGAGGGCTTGCGGACAGTCTCGTCCTACTTGGTTCTCAGAATGCTCACGCTGGAGTTTGACATAAATGATGTAGGATTGGATGATGATAGCCTTGGGTATCCCTTATGTGAGGGAGGAACCATGGGAGTTGGCTTCTTCTCAGTAATCAATAGATCTTCCAAGACAACAGTAATTGTACACAGTGAACACGCTTGACATAAACTTTACAGGATCAACTTCACTTCTTGTCTCCATATTAAAAAGAAGCTATAGTTCCATAGGCTTTAGTGTAAGCTGTCAAGACGAAAAATATGTTTGTTGCCACTAATGCAATGTTGAGAAATTGGTTCGTCTTGTAAAGATGGCTAAGTAACATCTTCAGCGTCATTATTATCCCGAGCGGCAGTGTAGGAAAGATAATGCCATTCATTTGTTATAACACGTCGCTGTTTTCACTGGTCCTGATCTGCACTATGTGTCGTGTTCGATCTAAGCTTGACTCCTTGGTATATCTCCTCCTGTAGTTATACCAAGGGTGCCATAGTGTCAACTATTAAACCCAAGACCTGAAACTTCCGGTGAGAGAATGGACATGACCTGATTGCAGAAATTAGTTTTGTTAGTGCTTTTCCCGTGTTCTAACAAGGCTTATTGAGACTCTTCTGTACCTCAGCAATGGCGTACTTGTAGTTTAAAGAGTCTATCTGCGCTACGTTTGACCTGGCGATAAAGACCACGGTGATGCAATAGACGGTATGGCCAGCGATATCATTCTTGAGATCTTTTACAAGATCGCAGAATTTACAAAACGGTGGACCTGCGATTCTGGCATTGACACAAGTACCTACGGGTCCCCCAGTGTCCATGACGTGGTCCGCCTAAGTATCCATCTAAGTGTCCAGGAAAGGCGGTGACTCTTCCTGGAGTACTGGTGGCGGTATTCACCGCCTTGCATGATAAAAATGCGGTCAAACATTGCCGTGATCCGTTGAACTGGTCTTTTATTTATCAACATGCAAATGTCTTCCTGAGTGTTTTACGTAACCTCTTCGTACTGAGATCGTTACCGAGAGAGGATCGAGCATATCCCCGCTCAAGCTACAACCTTACGTTGAGCAAGGCTGCAAGCCAAGACTCTCATTGTAGATCTCATCAAGGCAGCATCAGTAGATCCGTACAAGGCTTCCGGAAGTATCTGAAAACACGTGGAAGAGGTCTGAGCGTGCCAGTATCTATACGGAACGGCAAATCTAATCCCAGCGGTAATGGATCCAATGGAAACGACGTCATTGTCGGCTCAGCTAGATCATTTGAAGGGTGTTTATTTACATTTACTGGAATACATAATAATGTAACAGAGCTTTCATCTTCAAAGAGTAAATTCAACAGAGAAGTAACCAATAAGTAATATTACATTATTGGGATTAAAAGTAAGATTTATGCATATAATTCAAGAAATAAATAAGTAATCTTGCAACAGAACGGAGTTACCCTATATTACAGAGATGTAACTAAACTATTATTAGTGTGTTCTAAAAATAACTTCTAGACTAAACAGTAAACTGGGGTTAGTCCGTCAATGCGCGAGCTAGCTATTGAAGGTTTAGGCAGACCCATTGGCCTATCTCGTACTCGGCAGTGATATGCCGGATAGTCTTTCGGTAAATCACAATCGATATACTCTATAGATATAAAGATATAAAACGCCCACCCATCAGACTTCGAGAGTCCTTTATCCATCAACACAACTTCCACACACTTTAACAATTAACCTCAACTAAACTCAACTTCTACCTTTTACTTCCTATCTCTCTTCAACAAATAATCAAGATGCACTTCACTACCTTCCTCACTACCGTTGTCGCCGCTGGCATGGCTTCTGCCACTACCTACAACGCTGCCGCTGTCAGCAGCAACAAGAACATCAACAACTCCGCTCTCCAGGCCTCCAAGAGCGGCTTCGCTCTCAAGCTCAAGAGCCAGGGCGCCGTCTGCGACAGGGGCCTCACCGAGAACAAGGCCACATTCAGCCTCAACAAGGATGGCGAGCTCTACCTCTACACTTTCCAGAACTCCCAGGTTGCTTACGTCGACCGCTCCGGTATGGGCCAGGGCAAGCTCGGCTACGCCACCATTGCCGACAAGGGCCTCGTTATCCCCAAGAACGGCGAGACAAAGGGCTGGAAGGTCGCTGCCAACGGTGACCTCACTTTCGCTGGCAAGGGCCTCATCGCTTGCCCTTACGACGGTTCTTACACCCTCTGGGTCGATGCTGGCGTCAAGAACCCTGGTGGCAACAGCAACTGCCAGGCTGTTACTATTCGCGCCAAGAAGAATGATAAGGCCATTACCTGTCAATACTCCGTCTAAGGGTTAGCCTACCAGCTTCATCAATTGTCGGACATACTCTAATTCTTAGCACATTATTCTAATTATCAGTTGAGGGGAATATCATTTTCTCTACATTTACAGAAATCTAATTTACCATCTGATTAATATACATATTAGAACGATACTTTCTTTTAGTGATGTTAAATGATTGATGACTATAAATATATGTATTCGGTTTTTATGTATTCAAGATGAACTGAATACTTACTAAAGATTCCTTTAAAAAAAAGGCTATTTATGACGATTGGTCCGCGCTTTGGATTAGTTAGAGAAGCTGACAATTCAAGACTCAAAGTCCGAGAGTGAGCAAGTGGCGGGTGTTGTAACATTGAATGAACTATCCAGCAAGGAATAAACGCCAAGAGTAATACAAAAGACAGACTTTAGTAAAGGGTTAATCCTCCAGTTATTTGTGTTGACCTCTATGGATTTTTAGATTTGTGAGGCAAACCCTTGCATCGTGATGGGTAGTCATCATTTCTGGAACTTCGTTCCATTGCCTCTCTGATGAATTGTGCAAATATACTGGAGATACGTAAAGGTTCAATGATGACTCTATGACAATCTGGTACTTTCGTAGTGGCTTTGTATCTATGAGATAAAGTAAATTGCTAATCTCATGTCCAACATTCGACGCGCGATCTGGTCTAAGATCTGCGTGTTCACCCAAACTCTCAGCCAAGAAAGCCAATGCGTGGCTGGCATACCAGGCAGTGAAAAAGCCAGAGAGGTTCGGCAGCTCTGCAGGTCTCTCGATGCATAAACCTGAAAAAGGAGCGCAGGAGCTTGAATGAGCAGTCAATCAATTGGGCTTTTGCGGTAGACTTGTCAATGACTATCCAAGCATATAGGGAGGGTCGGGAAGAAAGTACGATGACTCTGCCAAGTATGATCCGATTCACTTACATTTGGTATACGTGTCAGCCAAAGACCTCACCCTGACCCTGGGTCTCTGTATGGAGACCGGCCTCATCTTCAAGGTGCAGCTGTCCAGCTTTATGGGATAGAGCCGATGGCAAGTTAAACAGTAGTCCCTTTGTATTTAGCACAACGTCATTCATTGGTAGATATTGTGCTACATGAAAGTCATAAGAAAGAAAACATAGGATTCTTGACAGAGTGTATTCCTGTCCATCTTGCAATCTGTAGTCCTTATTACAACTCACCACGGCAATCGTTACCAACGCTGCGTCAACTCACCCGGCTGTTGTCTACGACAAACCCCGTGAGCTCAGCACCAAGGTGGTAGACTTTGGAACTCCCAGCCCATACACAGGTAGCCTGTTGGTGAAACTACAAGTGTCAACGTCTGGTCATATTTGCTTATCCATGACCATGCCAGCCAACCAAATTACACTTTGCGGCCGTTAAAGGAGGCCCAAGCGTTGTTTATACCAAATTCAGCCGCCGAAGGCATATTTTTGCTTGAACGTGTACCAACCACTCAATACCAAATTCAGCAGTTCAGCTGGCTTCTTGTCAGCTGAAAACTGACGTGGCATTATGGTGCCCAATTAAACCGTTCTGTTAATGGCCCTTTTGGTTTTAGACTACCGTTGTCCAATTTGCATGTCAGCAAATGGGGCCCATGTGGCTTTAGGCGGGCACTGATTTCTCGCCTATATAATAAGTTTGTTCTCTGCTTTTTGTTAAATCCTACTGAAATCCATAACGGATTGAATGAAAAATAAATCAGACATACTCAAACCACTGCATCGCACCTCGTTTATAACTCTCATTACTATGGCTTGTATGTTACTCTTTGCTCCTGAAAGCTAGACGCCTCTTATCCCATTATACTGACTGCATGATGTGTGCTCGTAGCTGAACTGTTCGGCACACTTTGCATAAGAGGGGCCAGCGATGAACTAGCACAGTCCTTCGTGGATAGCCTGAAGCTCTCTTTGAACGAGAAAGCGGGCCCGGATGGTGTTGCACTTGAGTGGGGTGTGCCCGAGAGGTCTGAACCGGAATGGCATTCTTCCACTATCACCATCAACACTGCGAACCTGACCAGGGCACAGAAGCGCAATATCCTTGACATCTTCAGAATGGTGTTGAACAGTCAGCGTATCGTACCCCAAAATTATGCTTATTTATGGGCGGATCCCGGGTTTGTGAGGACCCTTGGTGACCCCTTCGTCACGGTCACTATGACTAATACCTATGTTGCCATCTTTCAAATGGAGTTTCGGAAACTACAAGGAGCAATCGCTGACCTTACCCCGGCTCCCCCACTGGAATTTGTACCACTTGAAGGTGGTAATGGGGACTTTCAATCAGAAATTACTGGCGATGTCATTATCGACACTTTGAATCTGAGCAAGTCAGACAAGCGCAAGATCTTGGAAACCTTCGCTACGGTGTTCAACGACAACTTCTTACAAGGCGTGTCAGTTACCTTCGCCGCGGACCCCGGGTTCCTAAAGACCATTGCGCAAACAGTGTTGGCCGTCGACTTCGATCACAGTCTGACTCCCTCGCAAATGGATGATCTGGTAGTGCTGGTGCCTGATGTTGCCTTGGCGCT
Organism: Fusarium pseudograminearum CS3096; assembly: GCF_000303195.2. NCBI lineage: Eukaryota > Fungi > Ascomycota > Sordariomycetes > Hypocreales > Nectriaceae > Fusarium > Fusarium pseudograminearum. The sequence continues at coordinate 74,736 of NC_031952.1, read as the reverse complement.
CTCTTGGGGGGAAGTCACTGCGACCGCGGATGGGTATGATCGCTTGTTGGTCAAGTCGGACGACGACGATTTTCATGCAGCTGTAAATAAGGTGACTGAGGTGATTCAATTTTGCTTGGTTAATATTGGAGAGCCTAATTTGACATTTAATGTTAAACACCTACAGGATAGAGAGTAACTAAGAAGGGAAATGGACGACAGCTAATACTGGTACTGGCCCCGGTGCACCTTGTAGCACGTGACCTTTACATCTCTAACTGCTTGCGATAGGTATCTAAGATTTAGTCGAGATGAAGAACGTTCTTGGTCAGTCTCCATGGCCGGAATTGAGGAGATAATGACGGAACTCTGCTGCTTAACTGGGACAGTAGAATAAACAGTGATGTTATTATTCAGAACAGTACTTACCTTGTGTAGGGCGTGCAATATTTGTGAAGTCGGTCGTCATTACCACGACACCAACCTTGCTTTCCCTACTTTTGAACTGCGCGGCCCTACAAACGCGGACCTTGTTCTGCTTCTTGATGGCACAGGTACCGGTCTTCTGCGTCATGACCAAGCTACAGGAACTAGACGACGTGCACAGGCTGTCCCCCAATCCTCACCTCCCACCGATATCTCGCTTCGGTACTATCAGCCCTATGATCTTACCTTCGTGATTGACCACTCTTGTCGAAGCTGAGCCAGTCGCGATCCTCAAAACGTAGCTCTGATCGATCCGGACACTTAATACCGATCCGACACATTCGCATAAGTTGAGGCGACAGATCATTCATGTCGAAACTACCGGTAACCATTCGGTAATCTGATGAAACATATGCTCAGATTTATCACCACAACAGAACTGTCTTTGTGTTATCCCTAGTTCTGCGACGTGTTCTTAATAATTCAGGTTTGTCATTCGATACTTCAGGAGCAGAATAGACGACTATGAGTGCTTAGGGGGCTTGATGAGATGCTTGGTAGCTCTACTAAAATTGCGGAATGGGAGAATTGGAGAAGGATAAACTAATTTCTAAGGTTTCGTTTCTTCAACGGTCTGTCACTAGATTCATGATGACCAATCAGCTGGCTTATGTGGAGGCGCTCCAACATGCTTTAGCTCGGCGGGTCACCTGCTGATAGCCCCCGTAGCAAGGGCGATGCTGCTGGCAAAAAGAATACCATTCTATCAACTAGGAACTACGACAGCTGAGCTTTCATCACTACCTTGATCTCAGCATTATAAAAGATCGTTGGTATGTAGAAAGTTAGATTTGGCGTGTTGGGCATCAAGACCGTATTGACATCTCCTGACTGTTTAGTTCTCGTCAGCTGCAGCTTGAGATTTAGTTGTGGAGTTATCTATCGACCGTCAGCACGGAATATAGCCCAGGTAGTTATGTTATAATGTGTTGTTGGTGCTGGGGCGGCGCGGCCCAAACTTGGCTAAGCACTGTCACCAAGACATCCTTGGGGTTGGTAGCATAGGGTAGGGTTAGCTTCAGTACTTGGCAAAAGGGGTCGGTTACTGCAAATGTCTCATTGCTTTGTGGTGATTCATCGAGATCTGATGCCGGCAGCATCAGCGGCCAGGTGAAAGGTTGAACGATTGTATTATTCGGAACGGAATGGAATATGCACGAAGGTATACAAAGCTAAAATGATGACCTGGCCCAGGAGCGAATGTATGGGAAAGTCCGCTGAAGCACATATTAGTACGAAGGTGCAGAAACCTGAGGTGTCCTATACCAAGTAGCAATGAGCATTTTTAACTCGGCTCAATATCGGAAATGCAGACCGTGCAATCTAAGCGTAGTAATCAAATGGGAAGGAAACCGCTTGGGCGAGAAAGTTGCGAAGGAGAGGGAGGGTTTTCTCGAATGGCTACTGCATTTACTATTATGAAGTGGAACAACGAATACAGAAATAGCACCAAGAAGGTAGGGTTGATGTGTAATATTTTGGATTATCTTGGAGCATCTAACAATACTGCCAACTAGACTTTGCTGGATCATAAGCCCTCCTCCATTGGTCGATGGCGGCGAGGGATTCACCCAGGCAATCGTCTCTGCTACAGGAGGTTCGATCCATCACGTTCCCGTGACTGGGCCTGTAGGAGAGATCATCATGTCATTCTTTGGCATCCTCGGCCGAAGTAGAAAGGACGAGCTAGTTACTGCAGTGCTTGAAATGGCGACTGCCGCCGGCCTGAGCCTAGTTCCTTCAAGCTGCCGTAACCCTGGAAAAACTACGACATTTGGTGTTGGCCAGCTTATTCTTGCTGCGCTAGACGCTGGAGCAAGCCGTATTCTTGTTGGATGCGGTGACTCTGGTACTTGCGATGGCGGTGCAGGGATGCTTCAGGCCCTTGGCGCAAAATTGTTTGACAACAATGGGCGTCTCCTCCCAATCGCCCAAGGCGGCGAATCTCTTTTGGCGCTTGACTCGATTGACCTATCTGGGGTAGCCAATCGCATCTTCAAAGCCAAAATCGACGTTGCCGTAAATTGGCACAACGTTCTCTGCGGACCTGAGGGGGTGGCAAATGTGTTTGGCCCCCAGAAAGGATCTACTCCCGAACAAGCCGCCCGCCTTAGCCTTTCCATGGAACGATTGGCAAAGGTCGCTACGGGACTCCTTTGCAATAAGCAGGTACGACTGGCTCCAGGAGGCGGCGCTTCAGGGGGGCTTGGAACGGGATTACGTTTGGTCGGGGCTACGCTGAAGCCTAGATATGAGATTGTCATGCAGTACATCAACTTGCATAGCATCTTCAACGACTGTGATCTTGTAATTACAGCAGAAGGTGGTATAGATGATCAGACACCCAGAGGCAAAATTCCCGCCGAAGTGGCGAGGCTTGCAAAGAAGCATGGGCTGCCTGTCATTGCCATCGCTGGGACAATTGGTCAGGGAGCTAGAGTAAATTATGACATCGGCATCGACGCTTTTACTTGTATTATTCAGAGGCCCATGTCTCTAGACGATGCGGTCCACGAAGCGGAGAGGCTGACCCGGGAGAGTGCGGAGACGGTCATGAGGATTGTGGTGGTTGGGAGGATGCTGGGTAAAGCCATTTGATGGATAGAGAGGTGAATTTTAGCAACGGAGCATTACTATTTATGTTTTCTAGAGTCCCAAGCAATAAAATACGCTTTAACATACATGTAACGCGGTTTGCTAACTACCTACTGGATAGTTTAGAAGTTGTCTTCGAAGCTTAGGTTCAATAAGAATAAATAGACTATGATTTAGTCCGGAATGACTTACTACAACCTGATATATTGTGTTATCGACTTCATGGGTTTTGTGATAAAATTCCTCCAAATTGTCACACCTTTTGTACCAGACCAAAGAGTCGCAGGTGCCGCCTACCTACGAGACAATCACAACTGCTTTTAACATTGCCAGAATCAAACTCAAGATCAACTTTCACAAACTCCAATAGCGAATTGTTGTCCGGTTCACAAACGGCCAGCACGCGGACGCTTGTTACAAACAGATCACAACATGAGCAAGAATGTGTTTGTTTGTCTATAGGCAACGTTGTGTTTGTCAGTAAATCACCTTTAAATTGTCAGGAATGACAGCCAACCAGTTGGGCCTTCTAATCTTTTATAAAGTCAGTGGCTATCATCCCACTCTTACCCCTACCATCATCAACTTCACAACTTCACGCCACCAAAATCTTCAGAACGAAGGAAAAGCACATCCAAAATCTCAACCGAAAGACCAAGAGCGACCTTGTCTCGTACCTTACCAAAGCCAAACGAGATAAGATCGACAACTGCGAGTGGCAAGTTGTCTGGATCTACTGCCACGGTGAGGGGCGTACGACCTCTGGCGCCAAGAGTCCAAACTACATTGCCTACCAGGTATCGAAGATCAATATCCCATACGCATTAGAAGGCCATGAGGAGGCTGACTCTATGTATATCTAGAAAAACAGCACTGGTCAATGCCGAACACAACTTACTGTGCGAAACGGGGGAGTTACTTCCTTCTTATCTGACAATCGTGACGACATCACGATCGAGATCAGCTGGGACGATACGGTTCCCCTGATGAAGAATGTGTTGAAGAGGTATCAGGAGATGTTTGACGTTCTAGTAGAGAAAACCCCCTCGGAGCAGTAATAGGAGCAGGGAGACGATGGTTGAACGGGGGCTGATGGTCAAGGACGTACGAATCTTTCGTCTTTGTGGGATGCACGATGTCATAGAAGGGATCTGTCTTTAGTTTCGTCGACATTCATAATGAGAAGACTCGTGTAGTATCGATGTTGTAACCAAAGACTTGATTTTCAGGCGAGCGCCGTGACGAAGAAATGATGTCCCCATCTTTGAGGTATAAATTCAAACAGCCTAAGCAGTATGATCTAAGTGGCGTAAGCTAACCTAAGACTTTAGTCTCTTATGTTCCTAATTAACAGTTCTTCTGATGCCCTGAGGCGGTCTTCAAGATCGGGCTTAAGTGCAGGAGTGTATATGCACTACATGAGCTGAGAGGCGCCACTGAACATGAGTTTCCCATTATCTTATCAGTGGTCAGATATGCGCTTAACCAAGTGTTGAACATAATTATACTTTTTTCTTGCATCTTCAAAGCAAGCCTGGCTGATACTTCTAAACCTCGTAAGTGATACTGTGTGTGGGCTTACCGAGCCGTCAGAATCTTGCGGTTCAGAAAAATAGTTTATAGCCATTATTAAATTCTCTTTCAAGTCACCTAGAGATTTACGGCCAAGTTCTAACCTTGTACAGCAACATCCAACTAATGTTGACTGGGAGGCAGGCTAGAATTTCACTGTTGCATTGCTGCCTAGCTTCGTTCCTTACTTGGGCGCACTTGTCATTTCGGCGGCTGGCCAAGTTCAATTGTTGAATGAATAATCGAGCATTCAAGAGGACATCCAGAAATTGAGCCGATGCACGGGTATCATTTGTGTTACACAGCTGTGTAATTAGGCCTTTGTGGCATGAAATTGTTCGCCTAGATTCTGCATCACTGGCAGCAAGCCGTGTTTAAATAAGCATAACAAGAGACACCTAGGCCGGAACATAAAAGTATTCACTTCGGTTTCCTCTCGCCGTCTACGCTACGTACCCTGACAGGCGAAAATAAGCTTACAGATGTTGGGCCAAGAGCAGTGGCAGTGTTCCACCCAGGTCTTGTGCAAACCTACTTTCACCTCTGAATGTCCGGTGAGTAAAGCATACTACACCTACACTAGCACCTACTACATCAGTTTAACGCAGCACACTGTTTTCACGCGCTCCCCCATCACGTGCTCTCTAAATTACTTGTTCATCACAGGAATGAACAATTCCTGAAACTTTCCACTACTGATACCGAGGCATATACCGAGGTATGGCTCATGAGATGTTCGGAGAAAGTATTTTGGGGACCTCAATCGACCGCTCACAGTGTCAAGGTGATAGCCAACGTTGACACTGGTGCGTCAACAGCTGCGATGGTTCATAACTCACATATCTTGATCATTCATGTCGGAAGAAGTTAGCGAACATTATATTCAATGACAGTTATTGCATATTAATCTTCACATGTCTGCATAAAGCTATTCCTACCATTCATATTCTCCAACAAGGTTCGTGAATTGCTTAAGGCTGCCTGGAAGTCAATATTCCAGTAGAAAATGGGTAGAAAAATACTAGGGATGCACTTATGAGATATGTTTTATCTTTCATCCTGGTTGCAGCCCGTAGAGCCTGTGGGTCAAGCCCGTTGAAATCGTGTGATGGCTATGGTGAAACTCGGGAATTATCGTCGGAAGAGGAGGAATGAAAGCAGACCCGATATGCGTTAGATGTTTTGTTGTCTAGGGGGCTCCCGGGATATAATCACAGTATAGGAAGGGCTACCATTGACGCAACTGTTGCGCAATTGAGGTCGAGGCATGATTGAATCCGTGGAAATGTCCTGATTTGGCGTGATAGCTATTGTGAACCTCCACTTCATAGGAGCAAAGACGCCGATTCTGTGATGATAAGTAAAGACAGTCGAAAGACATGCAAAGAGTATGGTATGGTAAGCGCGAGGCCAACAGAAGCGAGGGTGGTTGCAGTATTATAAACTGGTAGTCGATATCGAGATGGTGTACGGTGACGGGCGGAGGGACGTGGGTTGGGATATAAAATACATTGGAGTACTGGAAGATTATCTTGGTAAGATGCAAAACGTTTCTCTACTTAGACAAGAGTAATGAGCGTCAACTGCAAGATACTAATATGAGTGAGTAGTGGAACTAAAAATGCTGGCTAAAGACCAGGATTAATTAGACTTGTGGCAGGGTTGTTCTACAACCAGACAAAACATAACTACAACATTATCGATGCATATTGTAAATAAATGGGGTTTATTGCATGTAATAAGCTAGATTGCACCTAAGCTGCTCTTGGAGATGGTTTGCGTCGTATAGGCTATAAGACGATTGAGGAAGCTTGTATCTCACGGCTGGGATCCGGTTGTGTTGATAGGGTGGCCTTGGATAATGAAGTCTTCGGGCCAGAATTTTAGCTCAACACTATTGCTAGAAGCCTTCACCACATCGTGCAGGCGGACTGAGTCAGGCGGGTTGCTCTGGATGAGAAGGATGCCGTCGTCGCGCGACTTAGGGTCTTCTTGAAGCCAGTCTTCAAAGCCATCCAAAGTTTTATGTCCGTCTGACTTGAGGTACTCTTCCAAACGGCGGAAAAGCTTCGGCCATAAGACAGCCTCTCTCAGGCTTGCCAAGATTGGCGTCTCAAGGATGAGCGGATCTCCTGGAAAACCCTTTGATTGTGACCAGACGCCATTGTTTGCCATGCGGGCAGCTTTTGACTTGGTGGCCAAATGTGCGCGTAGATTCTCCGGAAGAGTGTCATAGAATGCCGGGAAGACATAACCGCCACAGAGCAGGGCGGTGTTGACTGATTCATCTACCAGGCTCTCATCTAGGGAGACGAGAGAGCCATCCGAGCCGTGCACGCTGCCATCGCCTTTGTAGACGAACCCGATCAGCCGGCCATTGGTGTCAAAGCCGTTGGACAATACATGCCCGCTGACTTCTTGATTGTCAGAACTGACAATGAACGGGGGATCGCCAGAAAATCTCGCATCCTTGAACCCGAGCATGCACAATAGCTCGTCACGAGCGGCTGTAGCGCCCTTCAACTCCTGGTTTTTTTCCAGAGCATCAACAGCTTCTAAGCGGACATTGACACCTCTATCGTTGATGGGGCGAGATCCTCGCAGGTCTTTGGCGAAACCAACGTTGTCAGGCTTGAACCTGATGGTGTCGCCATCCGGCTGCATGGGGTTTGCGATGATGAACTTCCCGTGTAGAAGCTTGAACATCTTGGATATGCTTTTTAAAAAGAATTCTTAAGAGACGTAAATGGTGATGTATGTATCCTGTTGATGTGTAAGGTGAAAGAAATTACAATGCCGTGCCGAGGTCATATATATACTTGATGAATACCATTTAACCGCATATTTCTGGGATAAGATTTTCGTAACAACATGTCCTAAAGCGATAATTCACTGTTATCGAATTTGAGGCAACGACGCCAATGTCGATCGCATGCGCCAAGGATACCTCCGCAAGTTCAGCTCCAGTTAAGCGGAATGTGACACATTTGTTTATTGGGCTGAGAAGAAAGGCGAGATGAGTCTAGACCAGGTTTCAGATGTCAGCATACAATGCAACGTCGATGAGCCTAATTATTAAGTCCGTTGTACACATTCCCAAGCATGTATTTGGGTTGTTGGGAGACAGTGTCTAAAGGCCTGTCAACCCTCGATGTAGTGCCAGTTGCCGTGCACTTACATGTTACTTCACCCTTAACCTTATTTGCAAATGAAGTAGTCTATCAAACACAGGATATGGACGATCTCTGCCGCTTGAGGTTATGGGTACCCAAGTATAACTGAATACCGCCAAGTGGAAGTTAACCTGCGGTGCCCTCCGCTTTTCCACGGAAGGTGAGCTGGATTAACCCCACTACCTATCATTTTGATTCAGCCGCATTATACGCAGGGGTGGTAGAAATGTGGTTAGCTGAGACACTGAAACAAGCTCAACCAGTCGATTCCTGCACACTAGATAACAACGATGTTTACTGGCTTTGACGAATTTGGTGTAAATACATTGCAGCAGGATTTATTGCCGACTGTGGCGCTCTCAAGACTTGCTATGAGACAAGTTCTATTTGGTCCAGACCCTAGAGTCTGTCAGTCAAAATTGCATGTGCGAGTCAAAGTACGGGCATCAATCGAAAGGCGGTGAGGAGACAACGACGTACTATTCCACAGGCAACTCTTTAATTGGAATGAATGGTTTCCACAAGTGCCGTTCGACTACACGAGGAACTAAGTTAGCGTTGGACGGTAACTTAAATAGAACGACATAGGAATTTGCTCGGGTTCAGCAGCGTAAAGGACAATACAATTACATTTTACTTTGACGAACCCTTTTTTCAAGCCTTACCGCCACAGCGCCAAAAGCTGATTCGTCTGAGACATACTAACCTTGGCGTTTTTGCAGCTCACAAACCATACTATCTAGATACACTGTACAGCGGTCAAATGACGGCGCCATGACGAAACACGCACAAGTGGAAATATTTGTCTGTTTCTGACTCTGGCATTGATTACATAGAAACTTTGGCCCACGACGAGACCAATCAGCGCCCGTGTGAAGAGTCCCCTCAAAGGCACATGAGACAGGTCCTGGCCGGAGCTGCCGCTCGAGGACGATGATACGAAAGTGACGACGGGCATTCACGACGGTGCAAGTGATTACACATGATGTATTACCACGAACAAGAACAGCAGCAGTAGTAAATGGAAGAGCTCGTTACGGCATCATGAAAATGTAAATCCGTGTCTTCCCCGCAGGTCTCTGGCGACCAGTGGGTCGGTCACTTTTCTTGAGTCTTTTTGGGGAACGATGCTGTATTTAATTAGATATCATGTGGTCTGAGTGCGGTTTGCTTGCTGTACTTGGATTTTCGAGTGGCTGTATAGAGGGAGGATTGTTGGGTTTGCTACCTGACGCAACCGTTTTTGCCTTGTAAGGCGAGAAGGTGCCCTACCAAGAGGCAAGTTCCTCTACATCGACAGATACAATCCAAGTATTATGAACGCTCAAAGCGAACTGGGAGGTGAATCATTCTTACCGACTCGGCTTATGTGGACTCGCCACAAGATTTCGTCACACAAAGTCAGCGAATATGTCGTCATGAAGCTGGCCCTGATGCCCGATCTATCTCTGAGGTACTGTGGCTTGACATAGCCGACGCATATGCGTAGATCACTTGGGGCGAAGCATTAGACATGGTGAGTGAACTCAACATGCTAAGGGTCATTTCTGTCCATACAGATTTGAGGAACGGAGGGTATGGAGGACAAGGGGAATGAGAGAAACCAGAGAAGTGTAGAGGAAACAATAGCTGATGCGTGAGTTAGGATTGAACTTGGGATTCTAACGCCGCAGGTAAGTGAAACCTTGAGCCGTGCAGGGATATCCGGGATTTTAAGGCACTGAGGCACTTTGCGACTGAGTATTATGCGGCTCAGCCTGGGATGTTTTGTCACGGTCACGAAACCCGGTCTGTAGGTAAAATACGTCTCTTTTAAAAAGGAAGTCTCTACTCCTACCTCTTATCGTAAATTCTACACTACTAGCTCTATTAGCCAGGGATGATAGATTTAGCTATGGGCGAGTGAACAATGGGTGTTTTGCTGAGCCCCAAAAGGCTCGTATTCTACTTGTGTGTGAGCGAGTCACCGGCGCCACTTTTGACAAGCTATGTCCAACAAAATTCAGGTACTTCCCAATTATCAGACTATTAGTGGCAGTTATGGCCTACGAGGGGTGTAGATAGATGTTGTAGACAGGTAGCATCAAGCAAGAACAAACTGCACTCTTGAAGACTTTAGCACAGCGAACTTGGTAGGCATACAGCATTAGCTTTGTCGTTAGCACTTTAATCTTATCTAAATAACACGGGGGAGACCAGATGACTCGCAGATCTAAGTAATGAAGATCGTAGACATCGGCTGGCTATGTGCCGTGGTCGCTTGGCGCTGGGAATTTTCGCACCTGGATCTGCACGAAGCATGGGTTACCTGCTTGTTCATGCATCGCCATGTTTGCTCTAGTGGGGACGGCGGTTGACATGTCCCGAAACTCCGAAACGAGACTGTGCACCTCTGGTCCACTAATGACAGGGCTGTAGGAAATGGGTCATGACGATACGATAGGGCAAACCTAATGAGCTCTCTCTCCCAGTTCTTTGAGTTACATACTATGATGCTTTGGGTACCAGCGACCTTGCGACAGATTGTCTCAGGGCGCTTGGCAGCAGTTGATAAACGTTGTCTTACGTACGTCCAGTCTGCTGAACTATTGAGAGGAAATGCCGGATGAATCGCGAGACCTACACTCGTCATATGCCCGCTATGAAATTACTCTAGGGTTTGTTAGAATGTCACCCCCAAGACTTGTAGATTGGCCCAAGGTCGCCTATAAAAGGACAGTCAAAGTACTGAAATTCCATCCTCTTACTCGTGACTCTGCTTTTCCATAACTTTGACCAACAATATCTTCACTTCTAGTCTTTTTGCATTGCACTTTCCAACCTCAAGCAAATATACGTTTTTCAACTGCCCTTCTCAACACCTTTGCTCTAGCCGACATCGTCTTATCCCATCCTGGTGCTGATGTCAAGGCTGAGCTCCTGGAACGCAAAGCCTTCTTGACCAATGCAAAGAGGACTGACTTAAGCCACTGCGCAGAACAAATCAAGGCCCATGGTCTTGAACAACGAGGTATCGAGCGCCGCAAAGCCATCGCCCAGGAGAAGTCAAAGAGGGGATTTATTAAACGCGATCCCGCTGATTTCAATAAAACCCACGTGCCTAACGCTCCTTTCGGGCCACAGACCCCTCTTGATGTTGTCTTTGGCACCAATGCATCCTGCGTGTTGAGCCCAGAATAATTGAAGCTGTTCTCTTTTTTTCATTATTAAGTATTACATTGGCGATGGAATTCCAAGTAAAGCAACCATTTAATTTACCGTCCTTCATCCCATTATACTTTGATCAATCATAACATCACTGACATGGATTGGCTCACAACGGCATTTAGGTAGACACTATATCCACAGGTGATTGTATTTGAATTTTGTATCTTTCAGGTGTATACCTAGAAAGACGCAGTCCGCTAACTGGTTTTTTTTTCAAAATATGACAACATGGGGGAAAGGAGGTAACAGCAAGGCCGCTAGGGCTCTGTACATATACTATGTGTAGTATTTTGGAGGTTTTCATCATTCCTAGCATCATGACTCCGCAACTATCACAATACAACACACACACACCAGGATATTATAGCTACACCTTCTTCTACAGATAGATGTAGCAAAAAGGCGAGTTGCCAAGAGTATCGAGCCCGTCTTCGATAGTTATTAACGGTGCATTGACCCCCATGTTCAGGACATCAGATTTGACGGCGTCTCTACTGGGAGGTGTGTTGAGGATGGTGATTGTTCCGGCAATATCCTTAGCCTGTCTTGGATGTAGAGCCTGCCAGACACAATAGATACGGTCGACCATAGAGTGGTGGAGGAAGAAGACGGGATCATTAGGGGATGAAAAGAGATCTGCTGAGTCGCCCCCTATAACGAAATGCCCAGCAGCATGCATACCCAAGAATTTATCGCTAAATCGTCCTTGGAACTCATCCTGCATAGCCTGAATGGTGTTTGACGCTTTTCCGAGGGTGATGTTGTGGAGATTCGGAAGATTGAGCCACTGGTTAATAGAATAGGAACTAAGATCGCGGCGGAGACATCGTGGGTTATAGTTGAGCGGCGTTTTCGTAGCCTCCATCCCAGTCATGCCAGGACTGGGGGGTCCTAGATTGGCGACAGCTCCGACAAAGGGGCCGCCCTTGATACAACCGCCGCCCTTGCCACTAGGGATAAAGATGTTCTGTTTGCCAGACCAGGCGCCGTCATGCTCGAAATACTTACCGTCGCCACTCATGCTAGTTTCAGAACCATCAAACAATGGGTTAGTAGCAAAGTCACCAGTCTCGAACCAATTCCAGTACTGTAGTAAATTGTAAGCTGGCGTTGTGGATACCTAGGACTCAACTTACTGGCTGTGTTCCCTTGTAGCCGCACTCATCTTGGAGAGCCTTTTCGTACGCCCAAGTGAAGTACCGATGCCAGATAAAAAAGTTGCCCTAGATGTCTATTAGCCATTCGGTTGATAATTAACGAACAATCGAAAAGTCTACTGACAGTTCCGTGGATGCTCAAGGTTTGATTGATGTGAACGGCAACAAAGTCATCATATCTGCTGCGAGCACCAGGTGCAAAGGTCTGATCGGCTTTAGACGGCTTCTTGCGCAGACACAGCACGGCATCAATATAAGCCTTCTTGTCTTTTTTGGAGAGTGTCTTCCTGCAAAAGGTCAGTAATACGAGAGAGCCTGGAGGACTTGGGTTTCTCACCAATCACGGCGGACAGCGGCGTTGAAGATTGTGCACTTCTTGGGTCCAACAGACCTTTTACTAGACTCTGTGTCTGCGTTCTCGAGTGCAGACGTCGCTTGTTCGTTAAGAGACAGAATGAGGTCCTTTGCCGACAATTGATCGGTGGGTGCTGCCGATGCGACCTGGCTTGAGGCGCGCAGTAGAGTGGCGAGGATTCCAAAAGAGACCTTCATGATTGACGTTGAAGTTCTCTTGCGCGCCTAAAGTACGTGAATTGACGATGAGAAGGAAGAAAAAACAGATTGAATTCGGGATAAAATAGGACTAGATAACTTATGATAAGCTGATATCCAGCGTACCGGAACAATTAATATCCCACAGGCGGAAGTTTTGATCCCTACCCTGCATGCGTTCGCCAAGTCGGAGTCACATCTAATAGTAGGTAGCATTGCACCACCAAGATACAATTAACAGCCTACAGGGTCTGGCCTGTCTACCCGGAGTGCGGATCCGGCATTCCTGACCGAGACTGAGATGATCAAATCGCCCTTGCGAGGCAGAGTCTGCAGAACAAAGGCACAGTCCACTAAAATGAACTGAACGGGAGAGTATTTTTGACTAGCAAGTGACAACCCTTCCTTGGTAACGAATAACATGCTATTGCTGCAGACTTTACTGCAAATCCATACTTTACATGAAACTCGACTAATTTCTTGTGCGAGGGGTTAAGACTGAATATGGAAGGTAGATAAATCAAGGTATTTAGCCGACAGCACAAATTTTGACTAACAGCAGACCAACAGCAAGATATACGAAGGATTCTGATGCATACAAGCTAATATGGCATCTGAATGGGGAAATCTACACTCCTTGTATGATCGAAACAGACGCCACCCAGCGGAATAATGAAATGAGTAGCAAGCTGAATGAGACGGACAATTCGAAGGTCCAACTAACCATCCCGTCTCAGTATTGTTGCCAATTTTCTCCAGAATATTTTGAATCGAATCACTCAAAATGCCTTTTTCAAGATGCCGGCTCCTCCACCATTTGTTGTAAACACTGACCCCAAGCGCGTGGCAGAATCACAGACATCATTGATCATAGGAGTCATTACTGCCATCAACTTTGTCTCGCTCGTTGTCGTCGCTGCAAGGACCTATACTCGCTTGGTTATTTCCAAGTCCCCGGGTGCCCAAGATGCACTTATGGTCTTGAGTGCTGTAAGCTTTTACTAGGTGTCGTTATTGACAGCGTCTCATCTTATGTCAAATGAACCAGCTTATTCTCTAACGTTGCATCTAGTGTACTGGGCTGGCGGGCACCATCATCCTCTATCTCCAGATCCCACACGGTCTGGGTAAACATGCCGATACGATCGAACGAGCCGACTTTACCAAGTTTAGCAGATACAGCTTTATAGTCACAGTAGTCCCCCTTCTCGGAGGAATCGGCTTTCTGAAAATGGCAATCGCCCTCGAACTCATCAAATACAATGGTAATTCATGGAAGTGGTACAGGATTACCCTCCAGTGCATGATTGGTATGCCTCTGCTTCCGATCCGATACACTGGACTGATGGACTGATCCGGCTTTTGCAGCGTTCGTGGTTGCATATACAGTCGAGGCGTGGCTTTCGTTCATTCTTTTCTGTAGTCCAGTCGCAAAGCAATGGGATCGGTCACTAGAAGGATCCTGTTATCCTATTTCGATGTTTATCGCATTCGGTCTCGCTAATTCCGGTAAGCAACAACCCAAATCATTCATACACAACAACTTCTTCTGATACGTCTTCAGCCTTCAATATCTTTACTGATATTGCCTTTGCTACGTTGCCTATCCCACTTATCTGGTCCTTAAAGATGCCTCTCAAGACTCGAATCTACCTCATTGTTGTTCTGAGCCTGGGATATGTGTATGTGGAAACCTGGCCAGCTACGTATTATCCAGCTAATAACTTCAAAGTGCTGCTGCGATGGGTTTAGTGAAAGCTGTCTCCCAGATGAAATACAATCCGGCAGGCGATAACACATAGTAGGTCAAAGTATATACAGGACTTGGTCAGAATCTAACTGTTTGATCTATCGCAGCCTTTACGATATTCAATTTTGGGGCCTGTGAGTATACCCCACTCATCTTGCCGTCGCTTTCGAACTTACAATATTATAGTCTCCAACTCAACGTCGGCACCATCGCTGCTTGCGTACCATCTCTTAGGCCGTTGGTGAAGGACATCCTGCGACTGAAGACGCTGACCCCTGCGTACGGTTACTCAAACTATGGACAACGTCAACACAGCCTGCCGCTTTCTACGATTGAGGGAACAGCTACTCCTTCTAGCTCAAGACAAGGAGACCAAGTAGTGCAATCCAAGTGTGGACATGATCCAAAGAATGCGATTTACGTCGAAACGGTTTTTGAACTCAAAAACAGTAGCCAGGTCGCTATTCTAGATACAGATGGCACAGAGAGACTGAATGTTTAAGGCGCATCTGATTAGATATCAGAAACTACTGTATCGTGTTCACTTAATTTCAATTTCGGCTGGCAATTCATGTGTCGATAGGTCGTGAGCCTCCCAATTATTTAAATCTATGCTACATATGCCGGCTTCGAACCTACAAGCTTCATCTACTCGTCAGCGAGGCTTTTTTAGACCGAGGTTACGTCGCTTCATGAGAAAAGAACATCTCTGTAAGTACAGCGTCAGCTGAAGGCCTTCAAATGCTGAGTCTCTTAGTTAAGTAGCATCTCTGACGTCGATACTTAAGACAAAATACATAAAAATACAATTGTCTAGTTCGCCGATTCTCCTGTGCAATTTGTCCAGAGAGGTATTGCATCGCAGCCTTATTTCAACCTACTCCGCAACCTTCTCCCACGGAAATCTTCCCATGGTCCGTCACCGCACTTGGAATGCCTCGTTCTGGAGCCTGTTCTCTGTACTCTGCCTTTACCAAAATATAGGCGTATCGGTTTTGCTTATGTAGTAAAATCACAGCCGTTGGATTCTCTAGGGGTGGTATTTGTGAATGGCTCGGATACGACTGAGGCATCAAGATCTTCAAACTTTATTACCATATAATTAATCTACATCTGTGACCAGTCATCTCTTGTTGCCAGATTTCGATAAGAATATAAGTATTGAGGGTACATAGTGATATATGCTCTTTAATGTGAATTTTAAAGAAAACCCAGAAAAGGCACATACTCATGCCTAGTCATATCTATGTTTATGGGCAGCACATGTCTTTTTCCTCATATATGGCACCTCAGCAACCTGAATATTACCAAGGAGGGACTAGCCTGGCACCTCGCGATACGATGATATCCGGCTCAACTACTCTCCAACAACACTACGTATCTGCCAATCTCTTGTATTCCCAGCCAGGATAACTGCGAGCGCAACCACAAATGCACCATAAATAGGGGTCGATTGTTGCATGAATGCTAGTGGAGAAGGCCCATAACCTTGCAAGGCATACATGCAATTGGCCATCTTAGACAGTCTTTATTGGACGTTCTTAACTTTGAGGCTAAGTATGAATATAGTCTAGCGGTCTATAACAAACCCGTTACCTATTCTAACCAACCCATTTGCCGAAATAAACTTAAATTAATTCAGCCTTAGTGTTGTCGTCGGACTTCTTCTGACGAATCATAAATCTGGAGAATGTGGCTAAGGCGGCTAGTCCCAGATATGTTCAGGGGCTCAGATGTCAGATCTACTCTTGTCGGTACTTTGGTACTGCCAAGTGTTAGACTCACAGCAAAGAATATGCCGAATAGAATATACAGCGACAACTAAGGCTAAAGAGGAATGAGGCAAATATGACTGTGGAGTAGAAGTAACCAGGAGTTGGCAACGCTAATCCTAGTCTGGAAGTTTTTAGGGCAGAGCCAGGTTCAAGGCAAAGCACCCCATACTTCATGATAGAGCGAACATGATTCTGCCTTGTCTTCGGACTTCAGAATTTGGGCCCTATTGGGAGAGCCAAGGCCGAACAGAAGATCAAATACACTATTTATACCTGAGTCGTTGTCATCGTAACAAATAGTTTTCACAACAAGCTCCTTTCCAACTTACAATCCAAGCGATTCTTAAACATTCTACTCTATCTTCTCAAACGAGAGCCTTCGGCTTTACTTGAGTAACAATGACTTCAATCAAGACCACCATTTTCCTCCTCCTCTCAGGCTCTCGAGCTGCAACCATGAATTCACGAGAATACCGACCGGACGAGCACTTGATGCTCGTCGACTGCGGCATCGGAGCTGATGGTAACGCCAAGTCAAACGAGATGGCATACTATTCTGGGTCTTACAACCCAGGTGGCGGTGACACCAAATGGGTACAACCAGACATGATTGCAAACGTGCCATGGGACGGTTCGTACCCATGGAGATCAAGTGGTGTTGCTGCCCAATTCTCCAACGGCGACACTTTCCAGGTCGCAATCAATCCGGCTATCAAGGATTGGGAGGAATCCAAGAGCTACGCAGGTGACGCAAAGCACACCTTTGGAAACGAGCTTAAGTGCTGGGCCGAGCATGGCAGACCGGCTTTCGAGCTTCCGGATGGAACAGCTTGTACCAGCGCCTATATTTGTTTCCATCCGCCAGACAACCCAGCACCAGCGCCTGCCACTGACTTTCAAGTGGTAACCGACTGGGGTATGTCCGAAGAGGAGATTCAGGTGCGCGTGCAGGGAACCAACTCTGACGAGGCAAACTGGACACCTGAGAACGCTTTCAGCAACATTAACGAGGACGATGAGGGCCTCCAGTGCAAAGGAAAGTCTTACAGCATTGGCAATGACTGCAGCATTACATTTGACGATTGCTTCTTCTCGGCGCGCGACAATGTCCCCGCCATGAAGGAGGCCCTCATTAAAGCCGTGGCACCTGCGGTTGCAAAGACGAGTGTTACCAAGACAGGCCGGTATCGCGGCAGTTGCCGAAACGAGGCAATGTGCGAACCCGATTATGAGTTTGAGTACCTAGAGTACACGTACCCTGTGGCTGGAACTGTGTTAGTCAGTGTACTTCCTGATGGAAAGAGGGATAAGGCATCTGTACAGGCAAGGATTCATTGGACTGTTTCGTGTCCTAAGGCGGGTATTTGCGGTTCCTTCTGCGATAGCAATCTTCAAAGCATTGTTTCCTATGGAGCTGGGCTTATTAAGTTGCCTCCTCTTGGAGTATGGGCATGTGCAGCATGCGGGAACTAGCAGTGTTGGTTGAACCGAAGCTACCCTACACAACGCAGTTAGCAGCTTGTTTTAGTCAACTGAGCTTCAGTACAGTTTTCAGCAAGTTTATATAAGTACAAGCCTAATCAGGTTTAATATAGTATGTAAGCTTTACAGAGGGGTAGTTGTTAGGCTACATAGCTTCTAGTAGGCATAAGCACAGTATATATTAATTTCCACCAAATGCGTTTAACACTTAAAGAGTCTTAAAGGTTGGCAAATGCAAGCCCATGATTACTAAGATTGAGGGCATGAGTTCAAACCCCGGAAAAGGCAAGAAAAGTAAGCTTAAAAAGCACATAGTGTGGACAACTAAATCCAGTAAGTTTATTCCCATTCTTCAAGAATTGATCAAAGAACATATCATATCCAGAAAAGAATATCCATGGTCTTTTTTGACGTCAGGTCAATTTGCATTCCAGAGCCTCTAGAATTCCAGGGTTAAAGCCTCGGGAAAGACAGCGTCGCGCGGTACTGCTAAAGATTAATTTTAGAGAGATAGCTACGGTAAACGATACTCTATGACTCGAGGGAGAAAAAGATGATATTTTTATTAACCGTCAAGTTGCTTTCTCAAAATGAGTCCGTGATAAGAATCAACAAACTGGCTGTATTACCTGATGAACCACATGAGACAAGAATCAATTAATCCTGCGACTCGACTCGACCCGACCCGACGCGACGCAACACGCGTTATTAATTCGCTCGGCCGACCTGACTCGAAACTTAATTCCTTTTTCTATTTGTGGCAATTATTACCCCTTCCAGTAAGACATTGTGCGGGCGCGCTTCGTCATTCATCCATTTTCTCCTTCGCTTCTAGAGAAGTTATGGACGAGTATTAGTGACAGCCAGCTGCTGTTTGTATAAACTCCAATGCAATTCAGTACCCTACCGTTCCAACATGATGTCGGTTGATAAGAGAAGAGCAGACTATAGCTAAGCGAAAGTGCGAAGCGCGAATACGCGAGAATGGCAAGTTTTCATCCTTCCTTTTAATGTCTGTGTCAGTGGCTTTAACATCGGTCAGCCCGCGAACATGTGTTATGTTTGTCCTCATGAGAAGTCGAAGGAGAAGCGAGTCACTACATATGCAGATGAGGTCGTTTGGAACTATCCAGCGCTAGAATATAGTCCACAGAAATAACGATCATAATACAGAGCCGACTGAATCAGATTGACAAAAGGTGTGTCCGTGTTCTTGCCGAGAGGATCTGTGTCAGCGTCCTTGAAGGTCTAATCAGGCACCAAATCCCTTCATGCTTGTATTAAATACGGGTTCGCCTCCCGCGAAGGTGCCTGGTAGTTTATTGGCGGTGGCCTCTTGCACCCCTTGATGTGTATCATCGAGCTGCATGGCCCTGTTGTAGTCTACTTCCAGATTGCAACCGCCTGTACAGGCTGCATTTATCGCCATGCCTATTCTAGGCAACTGGAAGCTTCTGCGCTGCATCGTGTTACCTCGACGCAAACACGCCATCTGCCACAGAAATTGATTCGACGGGAGCAGGCCAATAAGTGGCTCTCGCTTTATCCTTGAGCTCAGACAAGCGCGAACCTGCGAAGATTTGTAAAATTTGGAAGCAATGTTTGTAGGCCGCTGCCTGCCTGCACATCTACAACTGTTCCCATGAACACGTTTTCTGGCGGGTCTCGTGTATAGTGGAATCGCTTGGGGTATGGTAGCTGTTGCTCACTTTGACGGTGGATCTTAAATCGTCCATTCTAACGTATGGAGAAGACCGTTATCCTGGATATAACCTTGATGTTGACTATTCTGCCCGTGTTTGTGTTAAAGTCGTATTAGTAGGAAATACAAATAACGAGTGTTTGCCCTGGAGAGTGTTGGGGTACGTTTGAAGGCAGAAAACGAGGGACTAAAAGCATGATTCCATGGGCTAGCCGATGACAATCTGGCACAGCAGAGGAGCAAGCTAGGTGTGGTTGAGTTAAGAGTTTCACATACTTGTTGTCAGGTGTATCATTTATGAAGTCTGAGACATGCTTGCGCAAGAGGGTAACGAAAATGGAGCATTTAAGTAATATTAATGATATGCTGTAGATCACGCGAGCAATCCATACATACTAAGATGTTAATTAGTAAGAGTATTAATATTGTATATATTGTGAGATAGATACCTTTAGAACTTCACTCTAAAGATAATTATTTAAATTTTCATCTTTTGTTCCCAAGCCAGCATAAATGGCTTTAATACTAACAGTTGTATAAGCAATATGCAATACCTAATAACGTATTAATATCCAGTCTTGTCTTATCTGTAATATAAATCCCCTCCCTATACGATTACTTTACGTTTGGGCCAGGTCTTGGTGAGTGTGTTACGTGATGTACTCGGTGATTCAATTTACAGCCTGCCTAGCTATGCAATATGACTTCGCATAACATAAAGTGCCTTCTTCTAACAGTGGTAATTAAGAAAGCTTTGCCCCCGTTATAACCCTTTCTTATTGACTTCCCTAGCTTGCTATAGCAAGTCGGATAGCTAAGCCTTATATGGCTTGCCTTTGACCTCTCTGAGGAAGTTATCTTCCTGCTTTGTTTGCAATGCCTTTACTGAGGATATTGTTAAGCTGTTGCAGCTTGTCTTTTTCCTTTTTTAATTAGTGAAGATAATCTCTACTAGGAGCCCTGATTATTATAATTAGAGTGTAGCTAAAGATGGCTGCATTGACGATCTAGTTGTCTATGATGGCTAGGTCTTTTGTGATAGCTCTAGCCTCTGTATAGATGATATTGTTATTATCTAGTAGGGCGATCTGGATGGAGTAGGTCAAGATAGAAGGCCTGTTGCAGTAGGCCGGGTGCTACCTGTGGAGGCCCTGTCTTGTAGTCGGTAGTGTTTTAGCAAGTGTGGATGTCAGCAATAGGGATCAGGGTGATAAGCTGGGCAATCTAAAGGATAAGTCAGTTTTTTGAGACTTGTCGGTTAAGTTAAGAGTGGTTTTTTCTTTAGTTGTGTTAGAAGAAGGGGATGTAGGTTGTTGAGCAGCGATTTTGTATTGTGTGAGATTAAGGTTGCATTTATGCCCTACTTTCTGACTCTCGATATAATGTAACCTATTTTTTTTAACGTTGTATAAGCCATCAAATAAATCCCCTCCCTAGAGAGTGTATATTAGGTCTAGTCTCTTTACCACGCTTTGACATACTTACCAGATGCATAGTAATAGGTCTAGTGAACCTTATCGATTTAAAAAGTTAAGGAGGTACTAAGAATCACAACTAGGTTTAAGAACTTAATACGTGAAGGTTGTGGGTAATTCGCGCTAACGCTTGGCGAGACCGTTTCAAGCAATATCGCTTACGGGGAACAAGAACCAGCGCTAAACTCAAGCCACATAAAGTTTAAAATGGCGAAGTAGTGTGCATGCCTTATCTATAATCCTTGCATTCATCTGAAGAAGTAAGCTAACCTCTTCTTTTTGCAGTGGCATTAGAGGCTTTAAGCCACTTAAGGTCTGGGCTCTAGGATGTCAGATCATTTGTTCTGGTAAACTAAGCTACGGCTAGATATAATTCCACTGGTAAATGAAGCCATATTTCCAATATCAGCTATTGTTAATCTATGTAAATGTCATTAGAGACTTGACGGTACTACTTTTATCTCTACTGTAAATACCACTTTACATATAACATAATAGAGGGAGACATTGTAATCAGTTATTTATAAACTGAGCATTGTGTAACTTTTATTTATCTTAAGTCACCGTCGGAGCTATCCGTATATCTTAGCTGGTGGGGTGGGGGGAGGCAACGAAATAAGCCTAGGCATAAAAGTGCCACATTGCTAGTTTTCAACTGTTTAGTGTGAGATTCAACCTGTTATAATACAGCGCTAGCGTGTATCGATGGCGTAGTGATGCTGACTCTCAGAATAGGAAATTGTGGTTGCATCTTTAAAGGGGTTCGACAAGCGCGTGGAAAGGCCCATATTGATCTAGAACGTAGTATAGTGATGGAGGTGTTATCGACACGGTTTGTGGCAGAGGACCCACGGAAGCTCAAGCTCTTGGTGATTACCGTAAATAATAGAAAGAATGCTAGGTATCGGAGAGGGGCAAAGTTGCGCGACAGGTTTAGGCGACAAAGTCAAGCGAGTTGGTAAAGTGGAATAGTGAGTATTGAGAAGAAAGGGATTCAAACTCAAGGCGGGAGGTGGAAGGTTGGAAACACATCGCATATAGTAGGTAAGTCCTGCTTGTGAGTAAAACAATTTCATCAAGTTTAAGATACGACAAATACGGACCCGCTAAGGGTGTTGTAGTATGCCCACACTTCTTCTCTTGTGATCCCTTTCCAATCCCTGTATAATGTTTTCATTATTTGACTTTTTATCGAAATCCCAAACGAGCTTAGCATTAGGAGAAAAGAGGCGGGCCCCGTGTTGGGACGGTGATGGATTTATTGTCGACTGGGAGATAACTGTATTGTCTGCTCGGTGTAAATAGTGTAAACAGTCGCTTTTAGTGGTAGCCTGAGCGTAATCCATCTCGTCTCTGGACGCCGGGCTGCTAACGTGCTGAGAAATTTGATTGATAATGAAGTGTAGCCTATCTTCGGTAGCGTTGCAGTTTACATACTTTGATCTAATGAAATAAATTTATTTTATTATGCAGAGAATGTATAGGACCTGACTTTTGCTCTTTGGGCGTTAAATATAAAGCTAAACTGTTAGCTCTATTAGTAGTGATAGGATTAGCACGCGTCTTCCCACTTAAGCAGATTGACCTACTGTAGCTTACCGTATGCCCAGCCTTAACCTGTATGGTAGATCTTACCAGTAGAGTTGAGGACTATACAATAATACTTGCCCTACTACTTAATTAGTATGACATCTGGATTATCGTGGCCTTTGAGCGATTATATCCCATTTGTCAAAGCGATACAACCGGTCGTCAATACCTTGCAATACTTGTACCAGATGAAATCATCGTTTATATAACTGAAAGCAGAGCCAGCGAGAATGAGCTAGGTAAGTATTATGGGCATAAAATAAAACCGGAATACTGCTTACTTATCTCCTTGATATTTATATACTGCTCGTCTGTAATCAGGCCGATGTATGCTCCTGGGGCATAAGAGTTGCCCAGGTCAACCACAATAGACGCGTGTAGCCCCCCTTAAGGTATAATCTGAACCAGGTTTTACCAAGGACAGACCAGCACTCCCCAGTACCCACGCCAGAGACGCTATCTAAACAGCCAAGGAGGAACACTTGGCGGCAGATGGAGGTACAAGTGAGGAGTTTAGAACTAACCTCAAAATGTAAGAACGAGCTTTACATACACATAAGAAGAGGCAGCATTAGCTTCAGCCATTTACTACATATGAGCGAGTTGCGCTACTCTATTATCGCTGGGGTTGACGTTTCCAGCATGAAGACAACCGAAACAGCGGAAACATTGAGTCAGAATGAAAGCATAGAGAAGACGTAATGAATGCAGTCGCTTTAACCCTCAGCTGGTTTGTCACAGGCTACACTACCCAATGCGAAGTTTAAGATTATATGTACGTCTTTAAAGTTAGTGAAACCTTATCTATCATCTGTAACAAACAAAGCTTCTCCTTAAACGGTTCCATGATCTCATGATGAGATGCCACCCAGACTCGCCCAGAACCCAGCCATCAGCCACATTGACCCCAAATTTCTTGGCATTAAAGTCAAAGCGTAGAATGGGTAATAAAAACCTGTTCGTCCCATCTTCTGCCACAAATACGTATTATGTACCATAAGCGCTGCAACAATTATTGTCTTCAACTTTACTCTTCACGTCCACAGTTTCGGATTTAAACCTCCGTCTACAATTATGGC
The DNA here is from genome assembly GCF_000303195.2 of Fusarium pseudograminearum CS3096. Taxonomy (NCBI): domain Eukaryota; kingdom Fungi; phylum Ascomycota; class Sordariomycetes; order Hypocreales; family Nectriaceae; genus Fusarium; species Fusarium pseudograminearum. Next base: position 51,162 of record NC_031952.1, on the reverse strand, counting down.
TATCACTGGAAGTGAATCCGATGAAAATGCCCAAGAAAACAAGGGTCCAGTTGTGATTGCAGTGGCTATCGTCATGATAGCTTTAGCAATCCTACTTATTGGCTCACGATTGTGGTCCCGTTGGTCCATTAAAGCACTGGGGAAGGATGACTTAACAGCTGTTATTGCTTTGGTACAGTTCATCCCACGCCTTGTTCAATTCTTATCTTTAACACTCAATCCCTAGTTATTCATTATAGGAACAAGTGCAACGATCATGGCTAGTATGTTTACCTATATGTATCCATATAGATATAGCAACTGACCCTTCATAAAAGTGACCCAATACGGACTTGGCCAACACATCTGGACCTTATCTGACGATATCTTGGTCTTATACTTCCGAGTAAGAAGGTCTATAGTAATAATGAAGTGAATACTAACATTACTACGGAGTAGGCATTTTGGATCTCTATCCTGTTTTATTTACAGGGTATTTATTGGATAAAAGTTACCATATTGCTCCATTACCACCGAATTATGGGTAAAATAGCTCTTCGATGGGTTTGCGTCACAGCTATTGTTCTTATAACTATGTGGTGTATAACCCAGACTGTTATGGCTTTAGTTCAATGTATCCCCATTCAAGCAGTCTGGGACCATGGCATTGATGGGAAATGCATTCCTAACCAGCCAACCCTATGGTACATCCACGGGGTCGTACATATTGTCTCTGACTTTATTATTATATTAATGCCTCTTCCCATTATATGGAAACTTCAGCTCCCTTCTTCACAGAAAGCCTTCCTTTTTAGTATATTTAGTCTTGGCTTCTTGTAAGTTATGCATTCTATATATTTGCACCTATGTATTAACACTTGGCTTAAGCAACATTGCTATTTCAGTTCTGCGGTTGCAGTGGCTCACACCAGCGAAAGACTTAACCTGGTGGAATGTCACTCCAGCATATTGGTCACTCGCAGAAATGGTTTCCGGACTCGGCTGTGCTTGCCTTCCTACCCTCAAGCCCCTACTCTATAGGGCCAAGACCTGGTTTCCGCGGACACGATTCGGTGACAGTACTATTTGCCTTCAAGATGACAGTTGCGACAGGAATATAGAGTTGAGCACTACTGTTATAGGTGGAAAGGACACGAGCAGTGACCGCAGAACACAGCCGAGTATGGACGCGGATGAAAATGAAAGAAATACACGATAGAGTCAAGAGTAAAGTTGATATAATTCATTATTGGCTAAATCTAAGATTGACTATATTGCTGAGATTAGTATAGAATGAATAAACACAACAATGTAAGAGATTTCAGAATAGTTCGATATTGTTTGAAACATTATTTTTAACACTAGTTAATATTTGGAAAAAGAACAGTCTGTAGACTAAGACCGTTTAGATGAGCAATTACGTACAGTAATGGCTCTAGAAATCCACAATATAAGTCTAATACTAGCCACTACTGCAGGAGCTACCTCAAGGTTCCACGCGGCACCTCCCGTGGTATGCCCCATCCCCGTGCCCAGACGGAAGTTACCAATTTAACCCTCCCCTAGTTTCGAAGGATCAATTCGTGATGAGTCGACGCTATAGACAGCCATGATCAAGCCCCGATGTAGCCACAGTTAACTTTTGCCTATTGTAGGTCTTGGAGATGGATTCGACTTTTCGATTTAGCCGTGAGTAAGCCGCACGGTGAAGAATTGACCGAGGTTCTGGCCCTTGTAAACATTCTCCGCTTGAGAAGGGCACCCGATGTTAGCAATAGTCTGAATGGAATGGATTTTGGCGATATGCATTCTCTGATAGGCTGAGGGGATGACGACGCCGTTTCCGATATTTTCTGGTCGCGAGTAGGTTGCTTGTTCACTCCCGATACTCCGGTTCGTAACGTGGAATGGAGATCTCCCTGCAGGTGGCTTGAAACTAAGCTTACTACAGTACAGCACAGTAGTCGAGTAGTCCACCACGCATTAAGCTGAGCCCAGTGCCATGTTAGGGTTAGATAAAAAGGTGGAGATACTGTTGGGGTTTTTCTACCACTGAAAATTTGTCACACCATGACATGATTTCAATCTGCAAACATATAACCCCCTCTGTAAGTCTTATCTGTCCCTATCTATGCCTATCTGAAAAGTATCCTTTACACCTTCGTTTAATTTCAATTGTGATTATGGGATTATAAGGCGATGCAACTCCCTCACCTGCATTCCAAACCCTGCCAAACGAGCTGTTTAGTGCCATTTACGCTCTACTCTTGCAATCGCGACATCAAGAAGTTGGGTCTGGCTTGTCGAGCCTCAGGAAATAAGTCGCCTTTGAGATTTGACCATATTTTTATCCCTCTAAACGCATGCAATACCGAGGGAAAAGAATGGACTTTGAGGGATTTTGTATGTCTTTGTAAAGAAAGCATCATTCTGACCAGGAGCAGATTGTACGACAAGAGTAAATACTAGGGCAAAATCGAATTGCAGAACCAAGTTGATAACCTAATGCCCACTCAAGACTCACTGGCACACTATGCAGAATTCTTTCATCAGCAAAGCGAGATATTGTTATTGGGCATAGATGAAGAAACATTTCGGTGCGCCGTGGAACGGTTCCCGCCACTCACAAAGGTCATCGTCACGGAAATCATGATACAATGTTAGCTGGTATTCGAGATAAATTAGGCCAGCCAAAGAATCAAGATCAGCATTTCGATGACAGTCAACCGAATTTGTACAGGCCGCTACGTATGCCTTGGCAAAGAGGTTCAAGAATACATGTATAGCAATGGCCCCCTCCCCTTTGTAGCTCGTGATGGAAGGATTAACGCTCACTTCGCATTTTGTACCAGTATTGTAAATAATATGTTCGATCTTGGCGTTGCGCAACCATATCAAACAATTATAATGCGTCTCAGAGAGGTGCTAATTTCTCTGACAGTAATGTATAGTTTGAAGAAATAAAGCTATACTTATCTCGTTCAATCTAAAATGCATGAAGTTCATCTACAAAAACCGGCTCTACACTATAGGCAATCAAGTGTGTAATAGAAAGAGAGCTACACAAATGTCGAAATGTACCAGACATCAAGCACAGATGTCGTGCCTTCATCCGAAAATGTAGTTTTGATATTCTTGCGGAAGGCGTTAATTACCTCTATAATATTAGCTAAAGATTCCAAGGATTTACCGTATTACTGGTCATGTCCGTAGCAACCTCAGGCTGGTGCTCGATCTGGTACTCTAGGGAAGAGAATACCGATAGTAATCCTCTCAGTATCGTGTCCACTAGGTCTCCAACGTTTATGGATCACGAGGTTGTTTAAGCAAGTCACAGTAGTTACAACAAGACTTATTTTAAAGTGCCTTTAGAGTTATTTAAAATAAAAAGAATTTTAGCAAGTATACTTATTAGTAAATTGCTAAACCCTTTTGCAATAATTACTCACTGCAAAGCCTCCACGCAGAAAGGGTTAGCAGTGAAAGTCCCCTTTGGATCATACGTCTGCCTGATCTTCTGCATTTTCTTGTAAGTCTCCGGATCGTAATAAAACTGCCAAACATCCTTCATGTTCCAATCACCATACGAACCCCAGAGAACCCGTCGATCCGCCTTGCTAAAGTACTTCGCTCTGCCTTCATCATTCACCGCCTGCCACTTCATAGCTGCATCCTTGGTATCTTGATAGAACACATCCCAGGTTCCCCCAATCGTGGCATCTCGGAAGCAGTACGCTGTACCATTGCCTGCATTTCGGCGAAACATGGATTGTTCACCCCCGTAGACTTGGAGTTGGGATGAGACCCAGAGACCGTTGTGTTTGTCTTTGATGACCTCGTTGATACGGCCGGCGAACCAAGATGACCAGCCTGTTTTGGAGAGGTCGGTTGAGGTGGTGCTGTTGGTGCGCTTGTCGTAGGGGTAGGGAAACTCGCGAGGGCTGCCGAATAGCCACATGGAGGCGATAACAGACATCGGGGTGCCTTCAGGAGCCTCTTTGACAATCTTGAACTCATTAGGAACGTTCTTGATCTGGGTAAAGAGCTCGGACGAGTATGGCTCTTCATCGAAATTGACCCATTGTGCGTAAACGACAATCATTGCGTACTTGAACTTGAGAAGATCAGCAATGTTGTCCTTTCCATCATGAACATTATCTGGCAGTTTCTGCTTCAGTTCGTCCTCAGAGCCGGGGAAAAGATCTAGAAGATTAGCTTGTCTGCTGATAATATTGACCATAAAGTCGTAACCACGAGGCAACTTGGGATTTTCCCCCTTCTGCACGAGGATATCAAGTAGAGCCTGAAGTGTCTCCTCCTTGTAAGCAAAACCAACCCAAAGGCCCTTGGAGCCCTGGTGACTCTTGTCATCCTGAACTTCGATCTTGAAGTGCGTCAAGACACCAAGGTTGCCGGGACTGCCACCAAGAAAACCGTAAAATAGATCTGGGTGGGAGTCTTTGGTGATTTTGACTACATCGCCTTTGTAGTCGACGATCTCAAGCTCACGAACCCAGTCTCCAAGAAGACCGAATGATCGCGCAAGCATGCCATAACCGCCAGTTTGAACGTGTCCACCAAGGCAGACAGTAGGGCACTGGCCAGTCGGCATGAACACGCCGTTATCTTTGAGAAAGTCAAAGATCTCGGTGAGTTGCCAGCTAACGCTGGACCGGAGGTACACCTTGCCATTTTCCCTTAGGATATTAAGGTCAATGTTGGGGCGGCGGAAGGTAGGCTTCAAGTCTAACTGGATACCCTGGGAGCCAGTTGACGATGCACCACTGTATTGGTGACCGCCAGATCTGATGGCGATAGGCTTGCCCATTTTGGCCGCGGCTTTGACAACTTGTTGGATGTCCTCGACACTAGCTGGTTGCAGGATCTCGGAGGGGTTCATGTCACGACTGACTCCGTAGGTAGAGGTAGCGTAGATGTCGTTGGCACGCTTGTAGGCAGCTGTGCCAGGGAAGAATTGGTTGCCTTGGAAAGAGGGCTCCATTTTGGCGGCGATAGTCATAGATGAGAGTAGAAGAAGCTTGAACCGGTGGATTTATGGGGGATATGGAACGACGATAGCTGGTTTGCAGTCTACTCTTTATACCAGTTGTCTGATCCTTAATGAGAGGCCACTTCAACATGTAAAATATCGCACAGGCTGCCAAATCATTCAGCTGAAGACCCAAGATGCAGGCTCCATCTCCGAATGGGGTATCTGCATGCCAATGTTTTCAGCTCTCATCTCACATGTCAATAAAAACACCAATATTTGCAAGAAAAAACAGACTGAGTGCCCGTTTCATTGCAGGTATGTGGTAGACCAACACGGCAAAGCGCACTAAGAAACGACCAATCTAGACTCACCGGGAAGGGCCGTGGTCAGTCACTTGCGCGGGAATTCAATCCCGCCCTCATTCTTGGCAGCATCCCCACCTATGGGATAGATGACAGCGCAAGTCAATTGACACCTAATTCTTCTCCTCATTCTTGGCTGCGGCGAAGTGGTGCCATGCCGGTAAGCCACAGGTTTTTAGCTTGCCAATTCCAGGGTGCTTACTGGACGGGAGGGGGAGTACTGAGCATAAATATTGGAAAATCGTTCGAGTTGAGATATGTGAAGATGTCAGCGTGTTTCTGCCGCGTCACGTTGGAAGCGAATTTGCCTTTGTGATGTGAACGCTGCCACTGTGTGATATGGAAACGGAGCAAGAGCCTAACTGCGTTCAATCGTTTTCTGAGATAGGTTTGTACTGTTGTAGCATAGATTGTCTACGACGAGGCATGTGAAGTGTATTGCGATATGAATAGGTATTGGTATTGATCTGGACCGGCAAATTGCTGACAAGTAACTACTTCTGTACGAGTATAAGACCTGTGAGTGTATCCTCAATCTTTATTCCTCGCCAAGAAGTTCAAAAACCTCAATACATTCAGACACCCTTCAAATTACACAGCGAGCACAATGGCCCCTACTAAAGAATCGTCGCGTGTTGGTATTCACCTCGGCATAGACTTCCAATACGATGAAGTCAACTTTGATCCTACCCCTCCTCCTCCAAGAGATGAACCTGATCCTCCTCTGGGTATCTTGAGCAGCTTCACCGGAGCCTGGACCGGAACTGGCTTTAACAACATCTTCCGACCAAACTCCGTTGCCCCCACTACTACCACCTTCACCAATCCCGTTCTCCCTGCCCCTCCTTCTCCTCCCAATGTCTCAGTTCTCGAACTTAATTTGACACAAGAGGATCTCGTATTCTCTCAACCTCTTGGAAAAGTCCCCAATCGTGGTCTTGAGCAGCAGAATGATATTGTTATCAACGGTGTCACGTATCTTCAGACTGTGAATGATGTTACCAACACGGTTACGGGTAAAGGTGATGGTGCCAAGACGGGCATTCACACTGAAACTGGCTTCTGGTTGAACGTTCCTCAGACTCAAAACAATCCCGTGGAGGGAAACACACTTGTCCGTCTTGGATCTATTCCTCATGGAACTACAATCAATGCTCAGGGCAGCCCTCCAGACGTAACCGAGGGACCACCGCAAATTAGCAAGCGACCAATCAGTCCGTTTGTGATTGGAAAACCGGATGATATCCAGGTCAAGCCCAGCCAGACAGCCGCCCTCAACAATACAGCCCGTCTGCCTCAGGATCTCAGTCTCTTCATCGAGCAAGGCACTATCACCCAGGATATTCTTGACAACCCAATCCAGATCCTTCTCGACATCAACAGTCAGCTCAATATCACAGAGACTAACACTTTCACTGTCTCTACTCAGTTCGCTCCAACCCCTGGTGGCGGCACAGCTAACATCGCTTTCCTCGTCGGAGCGAGTAGCCAAGGTCCCAATGCAGACGCCGTGCAAATGGAATCTACATTCTGGGTTGAGACCATCAAGTCTGAGATTACAGTCCAGGACTACACTCCTGGAAAGGCCCTACTTCTGCAGCCAGCCTATAAGCCGATCCAGGGCAAGATAACTCCTCCGCTGCCCACATTCTCCGTCACGCCTCCTGGTCCTGTTACTGGCCCCAAGACGATTCCTGTGACTTATACACAGATTCAGTACTCGCAGACTGTTAACCTTAATTTTAATGGGTTGACTTGGCCGCATTTGTCGCTTGCTACACTAGTGCCTTCTCAGCCTATTAAAGTTAACTATTTATCTTTTTAGTAAAGGAATTATACTAAGGTATTAGTATTAGCTTTATCTATTATAAGAGGAATATAATATTTTATAAACTAAGTCTATTTTAATTAAAGTTTATTTTTATATTAAGTTAAAAGGTTATAATTATTAGTAAAAATTAAAACTATTAATATAGTAAAATAAAACATTTTTACTCTTAAGTTTAATAGTTAAATATATAATAATCTTAATATTACTATAAGAAGAGATATAGTAAAAAGTTAAGCTTAAATTAAATATAATATATAATATATAATAAAATAAGTAATAATAGTAATATATTATATATAGAAATATAAAATAAAATTAGCTTTATATAGTTTATATTATAAGTATAACTATTAAGTATATTTACTATAATATAATTAATAAGTAAGTAAACTAAATAAATAAATAAATTAAAAATATTAACTTTATACTCTTAAATATATTTATAAATACTATAATCTATTTAATTAATTAAAATTATTTATTATATTCTTCTTTAAATACCTTTAAAGCCTTTTAATAAGTCTTTATATTATATTTA
>NC_031952.1:15610-43359 GCF_000303195.2 Fusarium pseudograminearum CS3096 | reverse complement strand
TATAATAAATAGTTTTAATTAATTAAATAGATTATAGTATTTATAAATAGATTTAAAAGTATAAAGTTAATATTTTTAATTTATTTATTTATTTAATCTATTTACTTATTAACTATATTATTTTTAACTAAAGAAATTAAATAATATAATAATAATAAGAAATTATATTTTACTATATTCTATTTATATAAATTATATAAAATAGAGCTTAATTACCTTATATATAATTAGTAATTAATCTATAGCTTAAATAACTTAAGCGGATTATTAGTAAGAGTAAATCTACTGAGAAATATCGCTTAAAGCTTACTAAGAAGATTTAAAATTTATCTAGCACTTTATAGATCCTTAAGTTCTAGTTATTAGTCAGTCTCTAAGTACTACTATAATACATTTTTAAAGAATAATAAGTATCTTATTAGAGAAATCTAAAAGATCGCTTTCTATATAGCTATTAGTAAGATTACATTTTAGTTCTTAGAGGCATTTATCTTTAGATTGCTTATTTTTTATTTAACAATCTATATAATTATAACTATATTATTACCCATTGCTATATGCTAAAGGCTTAACAAACTGGTCTAGCTGTCTAAACAAGTGCTATAGAGCTAAAGTGAAAGTTAATTTGCAAGATTTATCTAATGACTTAATTAGTTGCAAAAGACCCATTTCGAGCTGAATTATAGTTACTAAGTTTGCTGAAACTGAAATTACTTAATAGCTCGTTTATTAGTCAGTCAGTTATTAATATTACCTGGGATAAGCGATAAGACAGTTATAATAGCTAAGAATGCTTACAGGTATAGATGTAGATAATTTGCACTTCGGGGCTTTCTTAGGTAGTCCTAAAGAACAAGGGAAGGATATCGATAGTTTAGCGTAGTTATTAGTCCTTTAAGATTCGTTTATCCTTATGTAATAAATTAATTCACTCATTCTTTTCAGTCATACCTTATAGTAAGTGAAAATCTTATTACATACCTACTTGTATGTTTGCTATGATTTCGGATGTTAGCTCTGGTTTCTATTAGCTGCCTTATATACGCTGGTTGTTCTTAGCGATGCGACGCAAGGTCGTTTTAATATGATCTTTAGCACTTACAGTATTAAAAGAAGCAAATAATTAAGCGTTTTAAGGTCTTAACTGTATATTTAGTCACTAAGCTTCACGTTTAATAAACATAAGAGGGTTTTATCAACTCTTAATGCTATTTTGAAATTTACAGAAACTAAGCATCTCGTCTATACGGGCTGCAATAAACAGCGACCCAACTGGCATCAGGGGTTACCCAATTGGTACTTCAGTATTCACATTGCATAATAGGAACATACTAGGTCAATTGCTCCCCAAACCTAGGTAAAGAGCGTGTGTTTTACTTCTCTCAAGTATTTATCCCAATTTGGCAACAGGCGTCTTTAGGCGTTGAGGATATCTAAGCACCTTGGCGCCCACTGGCAATGGACTAGTGTCCGTCCGTGCCGCCTACCAAAGGGCGTCAAATCACATCATCAGAGCGCCCGCATATTGTTGCCTCATTTAGGCCTTCCGCAGCTGACATGCATAAGCCACTGAGCAATAATGCTCTGGATGTGCTAGATACGAACAGAGAAGGATGATACTAGAACGAGAGGCACTGGTGTGGGGGAGACCAGCATCTGCATAAATAGCTTATGCTCCCCCGAGGTGTTGTGTAATCTCTTATGCCTTGATTCCATTTTTGCCTTATATCACAAGTGTTCTTATATTCCCAGGTCTATATTATTTCCGACCCTTATGACCTTCTCTTTTTTACCACCGGCTGGAGCCGAATGTCAAAGATGCGCGCAACTTGGCATTCAAAACGTTTCCAACGTGGAACTATCGACTGAGTCCTCGAATCTGGTAGCCCAGCGGCTCGTCTTTGACGCTCCTATTCCACCATGCCTCCCATCCTGTCCAAGTTGTCGTCGTCTATGCCGATATTACTACAACACAGCTGGAAGTATTCAACCCTCAAGAATTTTCGGTGAGGATCTCGCTGTGGCGGATGCAGATTCCCTATTACGCAACTCGTTATGGACCTGCATGCAGGGTTCGCAAGAAGTCTCTCAATTCAGACGTACACCAGGGTTCCCCCTTCAACCCCTCGACACTTTTGGAAAGGCCTTTCCTGACAGTACTGAGGGGACCGTCCGGATTGTCCAAAAAAAACCCAACTACGCGGCAATTTCAGCGTGGCTGAGATATTGCCATGATCGGCACCTGCCATGTCAAAGCGAATATTCCCCGCCTCTGAAAAACATTTTCCTTATTGACGTGTACGAGAAGACCTTGGTATCTTATCCGGGCGATTCAACAAAGCCAGTTGAGTATCTAGCTCTAAGCTATGTATGGGGCTCAGGTGCCAATTACCGGGTCAGTGGACCTGGTCCCATTGCTATTGAAAGACTTTCACAAACAGTCCAAGACAGCATAGCTGTTACCAAGAACCTGAAGATGAGATATCTGTGGGTTGATGCAGTCTGTATCGACCAAGACGATAGGCAAAAGAAGCATGAGCAAATGGATTACATGGCATCTATATATCGTGGGGCTTGGGCGACTATTGTTGCCGTCGACAGCAACAGTCGCAACAGTGGGATGTCCAGGGTTCATCCCGAGTCACAGCGAAGTCACCAGCTCCGAATCGAGTTTGGAAATGGAAATATCTTGATCCAGAAATTTCCCAGTTTTGATCAACAACTGGCAGTATCGCCGTGGATGGGACGCGGCTGGACTTATCAGGAAGCTTTACTATCTCAAAGACTTGTGCTATTCACCAAACATCAAGTCTACTACAGCTGCAACTCCATGAACTGTTGTGAGGCCCTCAATGATGAGCAAGCATTTGGTGATAATATCAAGCCCATCTCACACCACGCAGGCAACAAAGACGACAGACCTCCGAAGACAGACCTCCATTTCCCTACCAGGAATGAATTACGAAGAAACAAGCTGTTGGAATACGAGCGGTTATTAAATCTCTACTTGAGGCGTCATTTGAGCTACGACAAAGACATCTTGAATGCATTCGCGGGATTGCTGCAACGCCTTCAGCAACTTGCATTTCCAACTGGTTTCTGGAATGGTTTACCAAAGGAGAGTTTTATGCAGTGTCTCTTGTGGCGTCAAGAACGTCACGACTATGATTCGTATGGATGCCCCAGATGTTGCACCAATCCTGCTCTCGCGACTCGACGAAAGTGTTTACCGTTTCCTACTTGGAGTTGGACAGGGTGGCATTTGAAATCGGGTGTACATTTTCCGCATTGTGTTGCCGAATTCGAGCAGGAAGAAAGGGACAAAATTAGAGACAAAGTCGATTTGCGGCCCCCGCTGATAATTGAGACAGCGAACGGGCAGGCGCTGTTTGATAATTTGAGAGATACCCACAGGATGTGGCAACCCCGCAAGAGGCATCGTCATCACCTAAAACCTCTACTTGCAAGGTTATCTACAACACGTGCACATACCGCCATAGAAAGTTCATGTCACTCACCAGACCCGCCAAACCCGTATAGAAAAGGCTTTAGTGCTCCCAAGACGTCGGACTCGATCGATAACTGCACGTTTGACCCCGAAATGGAAAAAGATACCAAGCTGAAGGTCAGGGGAATAGTCCTGGAACTGCCTTGTCGGACTTCCGTGAGTAGGGGACGGTGCAGCAGTTGTCTTCAAGACTTCACCAGAACCAAGCCTGAGTTCGACGGGCACAGCTTGAACAACCCTACTAACCTGGTTTTCGAATCGAAGTGGTATGTAGATGGTTTATGGAATACATTCGAGGTCAAGGGGAGGGAAACAAAAAAACAAAAGCTTCTGCTTCTGGAATGTTATCGATCGAAAAAATACCGGCCACACCTAAAGCTTGATATAGTTCTCAATCTCTTGATACTACACTGGGAGGATGGCAATGCAATAAGGGGCGGCACGTTGACGATTACATTAATGGCTAAGGATTTGCAAGCCTTCCTCAAGGTTTCGAGGCCACAAATGGACGACATTTGGCTAGCTTGAATCTATGTGGGAAAAATCCAATTATCTTCGCCTTTTTCAAGGGTCTTATAGTATCTATAAGGGTTCTATAAAGTATCACCTTTCTATTGTCGAGTAGCTTTCATTTCCGGGCCTAGGGTGGCTTCTACCAGGAACCACAGGTGGGATGTATAGACGATCTTCCGGGATATCCATAACACAATGCCTTGTACTACATTGTGGAATTGAGCGACGAGTCAAATCTTCAAGCAGAGTTTGCATTTTTGTAAGTCTGCTCGATTGATCAGACTATTGGTGTATCAAAAACTCCGTAACAGCCGAAATATTCAATGCAACTTAGTAGATTTGATTATGTTCGGCACTTGAACGATTGCTATGTATTATTATTTCTCTTAATCCAGCACTAGATCGCCATTAATTAGCATGCCATCGTACCAAGGCTAGCTTTCCCAATTACCCATGGTGTCCTTGTAAGACAAGCTTCAATTTTTGAATGTTTCCATCCAAGTCCATACTCATCGCGCGGCATTTTGCTTTGCCCTGGATTGCCCACCTTTTGGATCCGTTTCGGCCAGAATACTCCTTCGCAATTGAGTCGACAGCATCAAGAGCATCAAGACAACAGTTGATGATAGTGTATACCAGGTCTCGATCAGTGTCGGGTAGATCCTGTCTTGGCCCAATGGCTCGTCGGATAAATTCGAGAATGTCATTCAGCTGACCGAGTTGTTATTGGATACGAGACAAATCGGCTTTTGCGGCACAGGCTGTCTGTATAACGTTAGAGATTCTTGGTACAACTCTAGCAATGACGTCAGATATTCCCATACAGCCTACAGCGACAGAGAAATGATCCATAACTGCTTTCCATGCCAGTCCCAGAAATTTTCTTATTAGAAAGTCAAATAAGCAGGATCTTGTATCCGCAGCGTCGTAGAAACCTATGGAATATCGTAGTGAAGCACGGGCGGTAGATTATGAAGGCATGGACCTTTAGATTTCCAATTACAGGGCTATGCAGAGAGACATCCAACCTCAGATGCACTTCTGCCTGAAGCTTATGCAATGACAAACACAAACGAACTAAACCATGCTTTGGAGATTTTTAGCAACCATACTATTTAACAAAACTCAGAAAACTGCGTTCCTTGTTACTGTGCGATATATCTTAGGCGGAAGGAACTGATCCGCATTAAGTCAAGATAGGATGATGAAGTTTTAGAACTCATTTTTAGTCTTAGGAATTTTCAATCGAGGTCGAGGCTATACGTGTTGATGGGTAACTAGGCATGCAATCATAGTAACACAAAGTAAGGCTCCGTGTCCCCTTACGTGTTGATGCCCGACGTAAACATCTCAAAAATGTGGCCATGCTAAAATGACTCATAAGGTCTTCTCGACAAGAGGATGAGTCGACCAATAATTTCTTCCTGTTACGTTGATAAAAGGACAGATTCAACCAAGATGCAATTGTGGCATTCGAATATGTCTAATTCTCAAGGCTACCCAGTCGACGTAGAAATGTTAATGGGCAGATGTGCAGATAGTATTCCGCTTTCAGTATACGCCTCATTAAGAACTGACATATCAATTATATAGCTTCTAGCCAGGTTGAAAAAGCGGTTATATATCAAATCATTGCCGTCCACAGCTTGTAATATAATATCGTTACGATGAAGCGACTTTTGTTATAACTGTCCCGATATTTTCCATGTGTTCTTTAAGTGACGTGAATAACTAGCAGATCACGGGAAATCTTTCTTTGGCTTGAGCAGGGAGGCCTCAGACCCTATCTACATCGAGCTCTATGCTACACTCAATATTAGTGGAATGCACAGTGGAGATCTCATGACTTGTTATGAAAAAAGGATGATGTGATATATTTTTGAGATGTTTCTTGGTTGTATGAGGATACATTACCAATAGAACTATGGCTCTTTACATGTCGGATACCTTTTCCTCAGTGCTAGCGCCGTGACTCATGCGTGACTGATAGACTCGACTGACCACTGATTCTCCTGCGATCTTTGCATCCTATCGTAAAAGTTGGCTTTACAGCTACAGTCAAAGTCAATAATCTCGAGCTTCACCGTGTCTGTCTTGCGCCATCGGAGCACATCTGACGTCCATCGGTCCAGCATAGTCTGAATCTCTCCGCTGCCCATTACAGCTTCAACATGTTTCCATGGCTGGATTGCAATATACCAAAGTGGCTGAGTTATGACAGGATCGTGTTCAGATCCGTCTTGATTTTTGCATAGGCAGCGAAGGTTGAATTGAGCCCCTCTTCTAAACATGAGGAACCTGCGATGCCGTTGTCTGGGTTCACAGGCTGACATACGCCCAGAGACCTTTGGAAATATTGTCCCAAATTGCCCATTAGCGTACAGGGGTCATGAAATATTGGCAAAAGGGATGCGGGTCAGATATTTGTGCCAAATATCATGCTCATTGTCGAAAAGCTGCAGGCTATCCTTATCCGGACCGTAATAGCCTCTTGGTGAGGGATAGGATTCGAGCGACGATGGGATGAACCGTGGAAACATTCTGAGACGACGCAAGGCCACCGCTCGCGATTCCCTCGTAACGCTCATAGTAACGGGATGTTGAGGCGATTTAATTAGTAATCCAAAACTGTCGAAAGCCGTGCCTCCGTTGACATAACAAACTTGGAACCGGGCAAAGTGTAAGTTCCATCATAGGCGTAATGGACTTGGGGGGGCTGGTAAAGTGAAGGTCCAGATCATAGATTGAAGCTCAATAGGAAGCTGTGGAAAGGGAAAGAATGCGTCGGCCGGTCTGCTCCGGCTTCGAGTGACCGGAGGCATCCCGGGTTGCGGTACTTCGGCCGAGATAGCGGAAGTCAGACAGAAAACATCGGTGGTCGAGGGACTCAGGGTTTTCAAAATGCCAAGGTCGAGAAAGGGATTGTAGGAGACAAGAGCAAAGATCTTGTAGAAATACTCGCTGCAGTGTGTGGTAAGATAAATATCCGCTAGATGCATTACCTTTGCTATCTCCTTAGTTTATTGCTCTCTTTGAGCCATAAATGTCGAGGTATTTCTATCAGGGCTCTCCAGCGTCAGTGAACTCTCGGCCGTAGGAGATGAACAGGATGCTAGTTGACCCGCTTAGCGTGAAGGCTACAGGTGTAGGACGTAAAACTCTCCGTTCGGGGACATAGGGGGGGATTCTGGGTCGCATGATTTTCAGCTGTGAATGGTTTTTGTCAGACCTATGAAGGAACTCCATCACACTTCACTCAGTTTCGAATTAAGGTTACTATTCTCGATGTTCCTCAAGGGCTTTATAGCTATTTAGCTAAAAGTTCTTATGTTCATACAGCCAAGCGTTCTGATCTCGGGGTTCTTGCGGGGACGTGAAATTTCTTTGTTCAGCTTGTTCTCAGCCTCGCTAATCCATAAAATGGTAAGATGAGAAATAAAAATGATTTCTCCTGCCGGGATACCATTGCCATATTCGTCCGGGAGCTTGCATGACTTGGAGTCCTGTCTGGTTTGTCTGCGTTGCGCGAGTTCCAGAGCGTATGCTAAATTGATGTGCCATCGACGTCGGACCACCGTGACAGTCATGTATTTTGTTATAGTTGTTCCATCAGACCAGTAGTCAACTATGACAACGTATCTCCGCTTCGAATCATTACGAGCGACCAGCTCCACAACAAAGGTGTAGTTCCCCTATCTTTGTTCTGGTTTTGCTGGGAATCTTCCCAATAGTGCAGAAAACTGGCGACGCCCAGCTCTTGTTTGAACAGGATAGGTGAAGGCTGTGGTATAACTCTTCCATACTGCCGATCAAAGACTCAAACCATCTCCAGGTTCGTAGAGATGAGTAGCCTCTACGTGGTGGATGAAGCAAATGGATCTTGACTTGGCTTCATCAATGAACCGTGATGGAACCCAAAAAGGGTCCGAGAACCTAACACACTCGTTCTGTATCGGAGTTCTCACAAATGTTAACGAACAAAATAGGACAGGAAGAACCAGGGATCTCCAGTTTCTTTCCTGCGTCAAAACAGTATATCCGAACCTGTTCTCGAACGGATCGCTTCTGATCTTCATAGTAGCTTGTAATCCTCGTGCTATCATTCTTGGACTGAACGCAACATACGGAACTCGGGTGTTGTCTTTTGTGGCCAGATTCTGATAGTTCTGGAATTGTGAGGGGGATTTGGCCAAACCGTTCGGCGCAAATCCGTCGTCAGCCTCTGTATAGTTCCAGGCAAGCATGGATACGTCCTCGTTAACCTTGATGATTTCTTCTTGTAGACGATAGAATGCCTTATCTATCTCGCCATACAATAATGGCATGTTGACGTCAAAGATGCCTAGGAGCGAATAGGCCTGATCCTCATATCGAGTAGTCTGTCGATTGGCAGCCCAAGAAAAAAGCCTTCCTAGTCGAATGAATCGCAAGTATGTTCCATCCTTGTGAGAGGCTTTGATGAGACTGGTTGAGTCTATGCCCGTGGCTGCTTGGATGGCGTCTTGTAGCTCAACACGATCGCCACACATGTTCCAATCCTCATCGAAAAATATTAAGTCTCTAGGGGCTAGAAGTTCCTGTAACGTCCAGCCCCGAGTAAACCAACGAGAATTCTGGAACGAACCTCTCTGTACTTTTGATGATGCCGACCCTCTGTGCCCTGCGTAATTGGTAGATATAGACACATCCGACAAGTACGCATAACAGACGTCAGATTCCAGATACCAACGGTACATAGAATTAATAGACTCCTGAAGCTCGGCGCTGCTGGACTTGTCGATGCAGCATGTATCGACCCAAATCTATTCGTATCCAGTAGATCTTATTGTACGTTTGCGTTTTCCACAGTTCTATACCCTGTCTACCAGCATCTATCACGTCGCAATACGATGGCTCCTCGTTTTCCCAACAGTGCGAAAGTATCACATACTTTGGGATTCTGTCGTCGTTGAACTCTTTGAAACGAAGATCTCTCGCTGATAGTAGACGCATTTTCATGATCAGTTCAGTCACCGCCAATTGGGGAAAACGCGAAGTCGATGTAGTCAATCCGACAAGAGGAAATATACCCTGCTTGAGCTGATAAGGCCTAACAGAATGGGTATCCTCCTGTTAGCCCACACTTACGGCGTGGTTTTTGCGTTCAGAACTGGAAATCTGTTAAGGAGAAATGGCGGGGTCACAGAGGCTGAGATCAGGCTGCAGAGGGGAACTTGTCAATTTCACGTGACATTATACTGCTACAGCCCTATCAGGGTGTGGCCGTGATCAAATCCATCATGTCTTAGGCTGTGTTCTACAAAACCCGAGATAGTTGATTTGCGAAATTTGTTTAATCATTCCGTTGGTTATGACAAACTGGTTTCAAGAGCGGGATAGCCCTTAGTTGTATTGTGATTGAGTTCGCTAAACCTTAGGTTACTCGTTGACCCGCACTTTAGTCAGTCAATCGCTAACATTTCAGCTATGATGACTAAAGCTACTCATGGGGGTTCCTCCAAGTCAAATTGTCGACCTATCCTAATTCAGAATCTAACTGGTTCTAAGTTGGCGGGGAGAATGACCAGCCATTCAATAGCGATTACATCGCGAAAGAAGTGATTTCACATACCGTGACTGTGGCACGGTTTACTTAGAATTGCGCCTACCATATAGCGATAACGGGCTAGATTTTCTCCTGATCATATTTCGTTACAAGCCTTCTAGCCATTCTATCTAGCTCTTTTTCGGATACAATCGAATCCTTAAAACTTGTCCTTGGTAACTAACATCCAGCTGATTCATGATATTCAGGGGAAGCGATGTTACATATGCAGATTTGTTGACATCAATCAGAAAGGGTTCCACGTCAGGTGGGGCTAGTTTATCACTAACTGTAGTGATCCTCTCAACATCAAACTTGAGGTCTTCGTGGCGATACTCCTTAGTCTCGTCAGAAGATACCGAGTACTCAATGTTAGAGTTTTAATAGACTAATACGAATGCAGATCATAGGTTCAATGATCGGCTTTGGTCCATCATAATGTAGGCAAGGAACCATGTTGTGGCATAATGTTAATGGTGTGTTATTGTGGACGCTTTAGGAAATTACAGGATTACCTTTCTCTCCAGGGAGAACGTCCGCCATGGACAGTGAACCACAAGTCTGGTAGTTCAATGAAGTGATCAGGGACTTTTGCTCAGCCCAGATGATGTGCGTCTCATCTTCAACTTTGACACCACTTTAAGAATAAATAAGCAGACAGTAAGTAAGACGTGTTGATCTTAGTTGTAAGCCAGCACGTCGTTTAATAACCAATTCGAATATCTATGACGATGCCTTTGTTAATGTCAAGCTGCTCAAGATGGATAAAAATAAGGCTGCGGCATCTTAGTTCAAGGCTACAAGGATGAGATATCTCTGAACTCCACAACTTCATTCGAGTGTATTCCATACGATCTTTGCAGATAAGCCCTATCGAATATTCCCCCCTATACCTTCGCCGCGTCCAGTTTTTGCACCTAAAGAAAAAGTGTTCGACCGTCTCCACCACTTATCCGCATACGCATTGCTGCGATACTGCCATTTTGATCCGAAAGAGACACCTGTTCAGTCTAGCCATGCCCGTCCGAAGTTCGGTAAGCACATTAGCTTTGCTCCGTGATAAGCCATCGTAGATCAGTTGAGTGTGCTTGCGTCGGAAGGTAGCGTCAACCTTCCTTCAGAAGCTGCCAATGTCTTCAGGTAGCCGTTTGTTTGTACGCTTGCCCACTCAGGCTATGTTCCAGGTCGCCGATCGCCTTCTGGGAAACTTTCAAGCCGGGACGGCACCGTTTCGACTTGCAGCTCGCGCCTCTTGCTTGGTCATTTCCAGAAGGTTATGTTCAGTGCTGATGGGCATCCACATGATAGTCACCGCATCATCCTTGGACTTCAGTGCATTGATGGAATCACGTATGCACCTAATGTATTCTTGCCCGGATTGTTGGCAACGGTTGCGGACCTTCAGCACAGCGGTCCTGTTGCTCGCCATTAGTGTCACATTTCGATACTCAATGTCGGATAAGTGTCTCAACGCGCATTCCATCGCTGCTAGTTCTCTATAGAACTGGTTCTGCTCTGTTCATATGCCGAGGGTGAAGGAGAAGCTCTCGACCTTCGGGCCTCCTCGCACCGAGGCTGGGGTCTCAACGACCCCACCGACTCCGATCACACCGTTCCGCGCTGAACTGCTCACTGCGATGCGTATTGCCCATCCTATATCTGCTCTCGTCGTGCTCTCACAGTTTCCATCATCCACTTCAGTCGGCACCCGCTCTACTCAAGGCGTTAATGCAAGCAGGTAGATCGTCTCAAGTTCTTCCATCGGAATTCGATTGAGTGCTACCGCTACCTGGTAGAATGGCAGGCCACAAGTTACAATACTAGAGTTTATTCATAGAAATCGCAGTCATGCTTACCGATTTTAAGAAGCTCAACAAACGAGCCCTCCTCAAGAAAAAAAAAAGAAAACACTCCAATCCTTCAGTCATGGCCATTCACTAGTGCTAAGGCAGTAGGGCTTGCGGCTGCATTACGACACTCTGCTTCCAGTTCTCGAAGGCCGTCGGATACACAAGAGGGTACATTGCAGGCCTCCAAAACTACTGACAAATATAAGCGACAAAGTCGTGGATACCAGAGATAAAGTATCAGGAAACGAGCGTCCTGACACATCGATAGGTGCGGCCAATCTGGTATTGATACACCGGCGACAGGGACAGTGAAGGAGGCAGAAAAATCGTTAGACTTACTTTGTTATTGCATGATTTCTATCTTCACTGGTTACCACGGATGAATAGAAAAAATGAATTACTCATTCTATCGCCGGTTTTGTTCCCGTTGTTTAGCATTTGATCAAGCCGTCAAATTTAATTCCAAAGACGTTTAGGACATTATGAGAAGGGAAATCACCTTGGGGTGTCTGACTCCTGACCCCAATTCCTTCACTCGGGTTTCCTGACCCATATAAAATAGACCGGAACATAAAGATAAATAGCAGGATTCGAAAGATCCTTCTTGACTTATGCCATCGAGACTTGAATTTCGGCATTTTTCCAATGGAGAACACGCGAGAAAATTCCCGGGGTATAGGGAGCGATCAACTTTGCTTCTTATAATGATTAGAAGTGTCCAATCTCCTTCAGCGTAGGATATTTTGGCCATGGACCAATCGGGACCTTCTGATGCCCTTAGTTTGACGGGTCAATTAGGGAAAGGAATGTTTACCTTGAGAATTTTCTGCTCGACATCCACAAAACCCGCCTCTTCTATCTCTTGCTTCCAGCTTGGAGCAACATTTAGCGGTTTTCCGAACTCGACCGAGCCTTCCATGATAGCTTTCATCCAAAAGAGGGCATGTTCAGCCAGGCCTATAGTGTCATCGTCCGACTTGAACTCCGCATGAACAGACTACATCTCAAAATACCCCCTGGAACCAAATTGTCCGGAGCCTATCTAAAAAGTCGCCTGCTGTTGCTTATACAACCTCCGAGTTCACGTGAGTGAATAAAGTCAAATGGCTTGTGGAAAAGCCAGTCTGACTCAAAATCATCGACCTCAAAGATACAGTTCTCTGGGACCCTACATACCGGACATCAATATCTGGTCAATATCATGGCTAGAATACCGTACCAAAGGGGCTGGATAGGGCTCAGATCAGTTTCTAGAACTTCTGTATCGGGAAATTCACTATTTAGATAGTCAGGAACAATTCTCCCTTGATGCTGAGCTATGGGCTACGCGCTCTGCAAAATCGATAGCCCAGATGCCTGTGCCAGCGCCCAGATCTAGTACTCGCTTTGGGTTATCTCCGATGGGTGCTAGGTAGAGTTTTCCACCTAACAAGAGACGATAGATGTGATGTCCTAGATCCATTCTATCCTGCTCTTTGTGATCATTAGGCTATATTTTGTGAGTGGTTTCTTGAACAGACTTGTTCTGGGCTTACAAATGGATAAGCGCCCTCACGGTAGGCATGATAACGGCGTCCGTTCTGAAGTGCTGTTAGCTGGTTTCATTGGCGAAAAACCTCTTGGCCGTACCTCGTATGTGCACGTTGGGTTAGATGAGCGCGTAGCTTTCGTCGACATGACATGCCTGTCGGCTAGAATACTAGAACGGAAAGAAGATATATAAGCCGATCCCTTGCTAGATAATGCGTTAAAGCAGGCCGACTCGACTTTACCAGAGCACCTACGAGCTGAGCGATGATTCATTCAATTGAAAAGGAATACTCTGGAATCATCGGATCAGCCAAATTCGTAACCCTGTGGATTTATGCATACATCTGCCTGTGGAGAGGCCGCACATATGGCATGTCGTAAATCTTGAGCGAATTGGTTGCCTTGTCTTTGCGGCATTGTGAATGTTCTTGGAGAAGATAAAATGCGGACGGGCAAAACAAGAATAGAGAGGACAACCGCAAGCTTAATCATGACTGGCGCTGAGCGGGCTAGCTAAGTGGTGACGGATACCCACCTATAGAAATCTAGCCTTTTTAAGAAACGATTATCACGCAGGCGGAACTATCCGTTACCCGCGACCCACCTCATTCCTCCTGCACAACAAGTGTTAAGTTAGAAGCTCTTTGTCAAGGGTCACCATAAGAGCGCGTTTTGAGCAAGAACTAAACCTGGGATTATTCAGTAGCTCTCTCTATACTCATTCATTGCCATCTTATCGCCCACACTCAGGGAAGGTCAGCAATCGACCGAGACTTTCCGGAGACATCTCGATCGATGATCCCTGCACTTTTTCAGTTGCAGCTATTGACGCGCTAATTGATGACCAACCACTAACTTGATTTAGGCGATTGATAGATGGGTGACGGCAGGCTACGGTTGGCCTGAAGTTCCCCGCATTATGGCTGACTGTTTCCACCTCGTCGATTAAAGTAGCTAACAAGGTCAGGACAGTGTCACCAACAGCTGGGGATATTTGCAGCAATGCAGGCGCCTTTACCTGAAAAAGGAAACATTACTGTAGAAATCCTCAGTGACATTGCATGAGAGATTGGAGAAGCAATACTCATGCACCTACAACAAGTATCGTTTAGTTTCCTCATGTAGTCTGAGGAGCCCTCATGGAATGAAGTCCCGGTAAATAACAAATTCAATCCTCGTTTAAGATTACACATCAATTACAAGGCGGTTAAAGACCCACTATCAAGCGGAGGGGACGTGCGCCCTGTGGGCGACACGTCGGGTCAAAGGCATATTTGCGTGTTTGGCTAATCAGACTCAGAGTTGCGAATAGGCTTGTAACCAAAAGAGATGTCATCAACATCAATCATTGTGCCACAGACTTGTGACTTTGGCTTTCTATTGTTTGGCGCCGTCTTCCTGTCAAAGGGCTGTTTGAGCTTCTTCAAAGAACTCAGTTTATCTATTTGATGACGAGGTATAAAACCCTTCTTCACTCTCAACTCGAAACACAATGCATCCGCATCGCCGGGCAGTCATGCATCTTGTGAAAGTAACACGCTTGCCATGTTAGATTAAATGCCAAGTTTGTAAGTCAAGTGAATGCATTGTTTGTAGTGAAAAATGTAATTTTAGAGATCACAAAGGAACCAACACACTGAGTACTTCCAGCAATAAGAGCCTCCGGCCTCCGATCTCGATTTGGCAGTTTTCCGACTGTCATCAGATATCTTCTATGGATCTGCAGGTTTAACCTGCTCTGCTCTCCCTTTTCTACCAATCGACCAATCGTGTAAAAAGACAGTTCGTCCATGTCTGACCGGGTCGTTTTCTTATCGATGCCTTAAGAAGCGTCGTGATACAGAGCTGCATGAGATTGAAAATTGACGCCACTATACATCTAAGCAAACCACACAAAAGGGAAACCAAACCCTGTTGGTTGTACCGTCTTTCACTGGATCCTCGTTCCCATGGAAGAAGCAACTGCCAAGTACTGCATGCAAACGCGGCTCTATGCAATTGGTCCACGATCGCCTGATCTTTGCTTTACCCCTCAAAGCATCCTGCAAGATGTCACAAAAGTCAAGAAATATGACGCTTTGACTGAAGTAACCATTCACAGATAATCTTACCTCTGGCCAAGCCTTGATATATAAGGCTAGCGAAATTTGAGAATCGACATCTGAATCCTGACTCCGCATTTTAATCTTTCGTGCCAAACAGCATCATGCCTGTACCTGTACTGATCCCTTCCCAGCCTGGCTACCTTGACTGCCTCCATGATCTAGTACACTCGTCCGAGTGTCTAGATGCCAAAGGATATATCCTCTCTACCTTATCTGAGGCAGAATTAGGCGAGAAACGGCGGTGTGCCCGATGCCACTTAGGTAAGAGAAAGCAGTACTAATACCAGCGTTGATACTGAGTAGTGAAGTGATAGCCAAAGTTAAAAAGAGAGGTCGACGGAGCTCAGCCCAAAAAGAAGTTTCTGGCAATACAAATTTGGAAGATGCGTCAACAAGCGACATACGCGATGTTGACACCCTGGGTCTTGAACAGCTCAAGTTGAAAGAGACACTCCAACAGCAATCTCGATGCAGATTCCATGACGGTACAGTAGTTGACAAGGTACAGCCGCGTCATCCTCTTGACGAGTTCTGAGTTTTACTGATAGTCGTCATAGAGATGGACCTGCTGTAATGAACGCACAACAGCGCCCCCTTGTAGGCAAGAGGTCGCCCACCAGAGTCGGATTTATGCTCCGAATGAGCTATCGACTCTTTGGCAGTTTTACGAAACGCCTTCATCAAGTACCGACAACTGCTGCAAAGTTGTAGTAATCGATTGCGAAATGGGAACCGCTGCATCAGGAGATTCGGAGCTGATACGGGTGACTCTTCTCGAGTATTTTTCTGGCAGGATCTTGATCGACAAGCTAGTGTGGCCAGATGTGGCAATGAGCCACTTAAATACTAGATTTTCGGGAGTAACTTGGAAGGCTCTGAATGCTGCGCGAAGGCAAAAGACATGCATTTTTGGCAAAAGAAAGGCCAGAGCCATTATTTGGGGATTTGTGTGTCCTGACACGATTGTTGTTGGGCACTCAACAAACTCAGATCTAAACGCTCTACGATGGATTCATCATCGGGTCATAGACACCCAAATCATTGAGGGTAACTCTAGCGACAAAACCGCTGGTCTTTCTCTCAAGAGTCTCTCTGAGAAGCGCTTACAGAGAACTATCCAAGTCAAGGGAAAGGGCCACGACAGCTTGGAAGATGCACTGGCTACACGAGACTTGCTTCATTGGAATGTTGCCAGAACCATTAATGACAGTGCAAGTGCCTAGAAATAATGATCTCGAGGATTAAGACTCCTCCAATACCTCTACTGCCAATGCCCCTAAGGACGAGGCTTTCAATCAGTTCACACTTTTCCTATGTTCTAGGACCTCTTACCACCCTTTTCAGTCGATAGTCATACAGGTCTCATATCAAAGATAGGGTCTCAAAATGGATATACAGTCAAGTTATAATTCTCGTAAAGATTAAATGGGCGAAGTTCAAGTGTGTGTCTGACGACTACGTTGTTCTTGGTCAGCACATGAGCTTCGTGTGAAAGATATAACTAATCATATAACAATGAGACAAAAGGCTGGGCTAATATCGCTGTTACCAAACCTAAGCCAGCACTCGTAGCTGCGTTTAAAGTCTTGTGGCGGTATCGTGGGGACTGATCCTTTCATTTTGCCATTGTTGATTTTCTCGTTCTTATAGGAGAAATGCACTTTTAGGGAAGAGGCTTTTGTGTGATCTCAGTAGCATACGTATGTCTCTGCTTTGGTCACCTTGCTGTGCTAAAATGTTTCAGTGTTGCCACATAAATAAAACATCATGCGAGTTTCTGGATTAGGAACGGGGTAATGGTGGTCGGCCTCCCGCATTGCCACGTTATGTCCTGCAAAACCTCAATATGGAAACGAGACTAATATATAATGCCATCAGATCGAATACGAGATAACGCATGGAGATAAAGAGGAGGCACTACATAAGATAAAAGTTCTTATAGTATACGTATTTGAACAGTTTACAGCCAGGGAGCGATATGATACGCAGTTGTGTCTATGTCCGCTGAAAGGAGCAGTAGAAAAACTCTATAGGCATTTAAGACAGAGAGGGTATATTAGACGACTCTTAGTGAATTCTTCTACATCATTTCGAATTGCAAATCTTAGTTATAAGTTAATTGTATTAAGATAGTCATTAAGGTAGTAAGTATTCTTAGAATAAGTAGCTAATACAATTAAGGGTAAACACTATTAATAAAACGATATATAGCTATTATAGCCTGCTACCTATTCTAAGAAGCTTTAGTACTTTATAGTAGGAAGATAATAGCAGATAAAGGAGTTATTTCCTAAGAGTTAATTACAGTTAAAGAAACCTAGATAAAGGATGAGATCTATACTATAGTTATATTTATCTTTATTAAGGATTAATATAAGAGAAGTTATAGGTATTTTCTTTATATAAAAAAGGTTTACCCTTATTTATTTTAACTTAGCTATTAAAAGTCTTATTAAGCACTTTTACTGCCTTAGTAATTTATATAAGTATATAAAGTAATATTACCTTTTAAATTTATAAAGTAATAAAGACCTATTAAGTATAAACCTATATTTAAAGGAGGGCTTTAATAAGCCTATAGAGATAAATACTAATTACTTTATATATTTATAAGTTTAAGAATAAAATTATAGAAATTAATATTAAGTTTATATAATAGTTAAGTTTTTAAATAAGTAAACTAATTTATATTAATTTATATTTATAGAGTTATAAAATATATAATTAAATAATAATAAAGTATTATATTTTTAATAATAAATAAAGTAAATATAATATATTTAAGTAAAAATATCTTATTAATAGCTAATAAGTTAAAATATATTAATTAATATTAAATAATATATATATATATTATAAGTATCCCTATAGGGATTAATAATATCTTAAGTTATTATTAGCCCTAAAGTAATATAGTCTTAAAGTGCTATTAGTCTTATAAGTATTAGTCTTTTATTAATTAGTTATAGTAATAGTAAAAATATAAGTAGGCAGAGAGTAAAATATAGGGTATATATAATATAACTGCTTAAGTTATAATAAAAGTGCTATAAGGTAAGTCTTTTTTAATTATATAGTATAGTATAATACTTACTTATATATAATACTTACTTATTAACTATATTATAAGGTTATTATATAATAAGTTCTCTTTTATTTTAAAATTTAGCTAATTATATTATTTATTACTTATTTACTTATTTATAGTAATAAGGAATTAATATATTAAATTATACCCTATAAATAAGAGAGAATATATAAGCTAAATAATAATTATATTTAAACTTAAAATTTAAATATAAAAGAATAATATATAAGCTAAAAAAAATAGTATTAAGTATTATTATTAATAGTAATTAGTATAATAGTAAATATTCTAATTAATATATATAAGTAAAAAGGATATAATTTTATAAAGATAATAAAATAAAAAAATAGTATATAAATAAAAAGTATATAATTTAATAAATTATAAGCAGTCTTTAGTATAATAAGAGTATAAGCTAAATTAAAATCTTTAAGTAAAGGCTTATTTAATATAATAGTCTAAGCTTAATCTATATTAAACTTATATTTTAATAAATAAATAAAAATATCCTTAGTAGTAATTATTAGCCTTTTAGAAATTACGCAAGTTTAAGCCCTGGTGTTAATAGCTTCCCATCTATATAAAATCCCAGGAATACCTCTCTCTTCAATTTCCCCCGCGACTGTAAAATCTCCACTATCATAAGTCGATCATCTTTGAGTCTCCGAATTGCCGACATACCAGCTTCTTTGACAGTATCCGGAATCGGCGCAAAAACACATTCCCCTGCATATTGCAGAGTTCGCTCCCAATCTTTCTCATCTTGCAGAGCACCAGCCGCAACCAAAACCTCACAGGCATCAAAATTAGACAAGCTGATGGCTATGTCAAGGGCATTTAAGCTTTGAGGGGTGTGATAGTCTCGAAAAGCTGGGTTTGCGAATTTTGCTAAGAAGTATTTCATTAGCCAGCGGATTGTGTTCGACGCCTTGGAAGTTCGGTATGCCACGTCCATGAAAACCGATGATTTGACCTCATTATTGGTGAGAAAAGTGTCCCATCCAGAACCCATCCTGTCCATGGCGTACGTGAGTTGCCTTTCTCCAGGCTCATCCAGCCGCTCGAGCATCCACCACAAAAGATTGCAGTGGTCGATGCGACGACAAATATCAGCACCCCGAGAAATCAAGAAATCTGCCAATTCAAACTGACTGGCAATAACAGCAGCGAACAGAGGCGTGAGATTCGCTGGACTACCGATGTCAATAGCTGCACCGTTGTCCGCGAGCAGTGCAGCAAGCGAGACCCCATTTGGCATACCAACACAAAGCGCCATGAAGATAGTTCCCTCAAAGTCGTTGTCAACTTCAACCTCTTTGCATGAAGCGCCAGCGTCTAGGATAGCTTGAACGAGCTTTTCGTTGCCGTGTTTCAGAGCATGGTGAAGGGGTTTCATTCTTCGAGGTGGAGAAATCGAGAACTTTGTTGCAACGTCCAACTCGGTCTTGGGGGAGGACACTACTAATGCTTTGAGCAAGTCAACTCGGTTTGCGTAGCAGGCGAAGGCTATTGATGACACATGAGAAACTTGGGTCTTGAGGGCCTTGGAGAGTTCGGCGCCCCGATTCTTGAGTACAGACACGGTGGAGGCCACAGCCTCGGGATATTTCTTGCCATGGAGGTAATACCCGTAGGCAGCGTCTTCATCAACTGCGCAGAGCAGTGTTCCTCCATCTGCATCGTGCATGGTAGCTGCAGTGGGTGCGGCTTCCAGCATCGAATCCAGAATGTCAGAATAGGCCAACTTGGCGGCTAATTGCAGTGGTGTGATGGCACTTCTGATAGTGGACGCGCCAATCCAGGCTATTGGCTTTATATCTGCCCTATCCCACTCAGGTGCTCCAAGATTGGGGTCAGCACCGTGGCGTAGCAAGGCTGATACTGCAGCCAGCGAGTTTGCATAAATGGCTCGATGTAACGGTGTCCCAGGACAATAAGTTCTTTCTGCGGATTGCTGAACCGCGAGGGGGTTGCTGCTGCACATGTCGTTGACACCAACGCCTTTGCTGAGAGCCAATTCAACGAATTTGGCAACGTAGGCGTGGGGGAAGGACGAGGTGTAGTGCAGACAATTTTCGTTACGCGCATCTCGGATCGTCATGTCTGCGCCCTTGTCTACTAGAAGCTGAACCATATCATATCGACCAGCAAGACAGGCTTGAAGTAGAGGAGTCTGTCCGTCCACATTCCTAACCTCGACCTGAAATAGCTCATATTTGATCAGGTCAGCAACAATATCCAGGCATCCATGAGCAGCAGTAGCATGAAGCATGGTTTCTTTAGTCTGCTGAAAGAGGTCCGTGTCCTCCCAAGCTTTTTGCAAATTCTTGAGCAACTCAACCTTTTGATCACAGTCACAATCGGACCATGAGACATTATCGTAGAATTCCTGGATCGGTTCGATATTGCAGGCAATGCGTGGAAATACCTTGTTCAAACCTCTCAGCTCCCAGGATATGCTGTTCTTAATATCCCAATAAGTCTGCGGAGAACGTCTCCTCAATACTTCCATGGCGACTACCGATCCTGAGTTTGCTGCTAAAGAGAGGTGTAGGATCTCCGCATCCGGCGATATTTCCGGGAGCGGAGACCCCAAGGCATGGAAGTATCTCGAGACGGTGAACCATAGCGAAGGGTCGTTCTCCTCGTCATCAAAAATTGCGGCTTCTTGGCCTAGAAAGTCAAGACCAGAAGACTGTGGAAGAGCAGAACCTGAACCAACTCCATGGAGGGAGTAATGCGCCAGCATTATAAGATAGACGGGAGATGAAAACTTATGGAATCGCTCCTCAAGGTCTAACATGAACTTCTTTCTCGCCACCAGCGGGAAGCTTTGAAAGCGAGTGTTCATTTGAAGGAAATGCTACAATATAGTCAGCTCGTAAAAAGCTTCTGATAATCTTCTAATCTGTTGGCACATACCGGTTGCCAGACATGTTTTTCGTAAAGCTTCCCAGTCTCACCAGCCATGCTTGTGCTTTTTTTGCCTTCTTCCGGTGGTATGCTGCTTGAAGGGGAATCTGAGGAGAGTAACCTCTGGATGAGTTCAGTGGCAGTGGCCATATCTCTTGCCTGTGGATCTATATTCAATGTTGCCTCGATAAACTTGTCTAACAGGTCATGGTGCAAGCCCTCTGCCACGATTTCTCTTCTCACGACCCACAGCATAACTGTCTCAGTGAAGCTGTTTTTCTTGACATGTAGAACTCTCTCTCGTATATCCACTGTATCGTCCATAAGGTAACTTGTCAGATCTTGATCAAAGCTAACTTCCCAAGATGAAGTCTTCAAGGCGGAAAAGCACTTCTCAAACGGATTGTACACACCCAATAGTGTTGAAAGGGCTACTATACCAAAAGAATAAATATCGAGTAGTTTCAAATGACATGTTTCAACAAAATCATAGGCTTCTGGTGCACAACAAGGAAAAGAAACTGGAGGTGCTCCGGCTTCATCCAGATCGTTAAGGTCGCCAACATCAGTGGTTGCTGAGCCAAAATCGGTTATCTTGGCTACATAACGTCGCTGTGGATGCGGTGCAATGAGGACGTTCTCACATCTCACATCACAGTGCGCGATACCAACTTGGTGTAATGCTGAGAGCCCACATGAGACATCCAGAATCAGTCTCTGCTTGACTTGAAGATCCAAATCATCCACTCTGGCGAGAAGTTCTGCAAGTGTACCATATTCGCAATACTCAACGATGAGATATGGTAAAGATGCGCCATTCGCTTCGAAATATGGCTGATATTCCCACCCGACACCTACCAAACCTACAATGTTTGGATGGGATACCAAAGGCGGAAGAGTCAAAACTCTCAATTCGTTAAGCATGAGTTTTAATGCCCCGTTATAACTCCTTTCGGATAATCGGGGGCGCTTGACGGCATATAGAGATCCTTTGTAAGGCAATCGCCAGACAGAATACGTACGTCCATGTCCAAGGCTGGCACCTTGCATCGCCAGTGCCGGATACTGAGATGCTAAGATTCTGGGAGTCTTTCCATCTGCTGGGAAATATTCATTGTTGAAGTACTGGTCAAGTAGAGACAATAGGGAAACGAAGTCAGGGGAGTGATCGATATCAATATCGCGTGTAGGGGGACTTTTTGGTGCCTTGTCCTCACTAGGCCTGATGATCGGGTCCTCGAGTTTACCCCTTATCTCCTGATACCGCGTTAGAGAAGCGCAGGTCCATGGATGATTCAACTCACATTATCCTGAATGCCGGCCATTTTGTCCAAAGTTGTTTGCTTGTTGTATAGACTTTGGTGGGCAGAATAAACTTCGAGCAAAGTTGTTTGCGATCATGATGTTACTAGAATCTTCCAGTAGCGATTGTCCTGTTCTTACTGTATATATGAAGGAGAGTAGAGGCCGTCCAGGTCTGTATAACGCCGGTTGCCATATAAAGTAAAGCGCGAAAAGCAATGCGGCCTCTGTGATACAGTAGCATTGATGATCTGACACTGATGATACCACTTTGCATAGAACTATTGATGTTGAACTGTCTCCTTGGGGAAATTCTGGACCACCACTAATACCAGCTGGAAAAACACGCAGAACATCATGATCTGATGTTGTCGCGCCACTATCGATGAAAGCAAATCTATAGGTACTGGTTTGGACACGTGTGGATTTTGGTAGTAGCTGAATATAAGTCATACGAGAAACAAAGCCACATTATCTAGCGACATACGTTTCGCAAACTCATCAGTTGAGGTAGTAAGACGAGGCTTCAGCCACCACGTCAGCTGGTCCTTCTTTATCACCCCACCTAATACTAGCGATGCAATACAGTACCAGTTGACCGATTGACTCAACATGGGGAACAGTGAAATGCAACTCTATTCATTTCCTGTATTCCAGTTCTTTCTCTCAGCTCCCGCGATTTATTCCAAGACTTAACTCTCGTCTCGCTCTATATCCAGTTCTCGTTCTTCACCAGCATATTGTCTATTATCTTTGCCATCATGGATGCTATTGCTATTATCGGCTTTGCCGACCAAGTTTTCAGCACATCTCTAAAGATGTACGCCATCATCTCCGGAGCTTCTCAGTTTGGAGAGGAACAAGACATGCTCTTCTGGAAGTTTCAGCTAGAGTGTCTCAAGTTCAAAGTCTGGCATGACAATCTCACTACAAGCAATGACGACCCTAAGGCGCTAGACATGGCGCTGTTGGAACAAGGCGAGCAGGTTCGTCAAGTCGTTGTCGGGGCTCTTCAGAGGATTTACAAAATTCTCAACGATGCCATGCACCTCTACGATAAATACGGCCTTGTGTTTATCGACAAGCCTTCAGATGGTATGAACTTGGCCGAGGTCAAAGTCTTGAGCAGTAACATCTTTGTCAAAGAGCCCGAAGTCAGTGCCAAAAATGCCCAAAAGGCTGTTAGTTTCTGGAAAAGATGTAAATGGCAGATTAAAGACAAAGAGAAGTTTGGCGCACTACTAAAGGACTTATCTGATCTCAACAACGATTTGAACGACATTTTCCCATCTCGGATGCGCAACTTCCTTTCAGATGTTGTTGTCTCCCTCCTCATTAGCTCGTCTAAAGTTCCGGCTCTCGACTCAGCTGTAAAGGCGCTCACTCAAGGGGATGGCGGTAAAAACCTGAACTCTTCGGGATCTTATCCATTGACCACCAAGCCAACTGATTACGCCAGGGCGTCAGTCGAGAAATTGGCAGCTATCAAGCGCTTGGCAGAGGCTCTGAGTATCAACGATACCGGTCCCTCGAGCAATGGCAGACAGTTCTCGGTACTAGCCGATGATCCAAACAAGTTGAAAACAGCATTTCTAGCCTCAAAAGCTAGCCAGGGTGGTACCGACTTCCCACCACTAGAGAATGGGTTCTATCAGGAGCAACCAGTTCTTGTGGAATGGAAGAAGTATGATCGTACAATGCCCTACCGTGAACGGCAGATCATCAAAAACCGAGTTGACAAGCTGGCTATCTTCTTGAACAAGACAAAACCGAACGACTTTTGCATCCCTGAGTGCACAGCATATCTGCACGTGGATGACGAATCGAAATTTGCATTTTTATACCGTCTGCCAACCTTGGCTGCCGACCAGACAAAATGGACAACTTTGCGCGATGTGTTTGACAGGCCAAGTCCCACACTAAGCGACCGTTGTAGCCTGGAAGGCCGTTATCTCATTGCTCAGACCCTCGCCAGATCCCTTCTTCAACTTCATGTCTGCGGCTGGGTTCATAAGGGGATCCGTTCCTCCAACATCCTGCTATTCCCCAAGTCATCAGCATCGATAAAAAATCCGGATCAATCTTTGTTGGATGAACGGTATGATTTCTCTGCACCTCTTGTGGTTGGCTTCGGATACTCTCGTCCCGACAAACCAGATGAAGAAACGGTCGAGCGATCTAGCAATCCGCGCCGAGCGGATGACCATGATCTATACCGGCACCCCAAGCTTATTCCAACTTCAGCTTCTTATAGAAGTGGTCCCCGGTTTAAAAAACAGTTTGATATATATGCACTAGGGCTTGTGCTTTTTGAGCTAGCTTTTCAAAGCCCGCTTGTCAACTTTCACCGTGCAAGGGATACCCCAGAGAGCTTTCTAGCCAGACTACGTAGCTGGTATGTGCCGCAACTCGCATCGAATATGGGCACAAGATACAGAGATTGTGTCGAATATTGTCTTGGCGTTGTGGATAAAGAACGAATTGCCCTGGGAGTACAATCAGGCACTGACCTGCTTTCAAACCAAAGCGGGGATGATATCCAACTGGACCAACTTACTGAGTTTTCCCGCAAGGTGGTCTTGCCCTTGGGAAGATATATCTAATATGCAGTCTGAGGAAAAGGGTTGTTCAAGGCTGTGTGAAATATTAACTGCTATAGGGGTTACCCTCATCTATAATGACTCTAATAAAAGCAAAGATAGTAGCATATAAGATTTGCATAATGTCTATAATAATGCAAGTAGGCTATATAGCGATAAGTCTAATCTATCTCTTAGACTGGCAGGAGCTGAATTTAATGCCTTATATTAATACAGTTAAGCAACTGTGTTTCAATCTGCAAGAGGCTAATATAAATATCGCATAGATTAAGGCAATACTATAGTTATAGCTTTAGGTCATATTTGCTAATAGGGATCTGTTATTAGTATTAGTGTCTTAGTAAGGACTAGACTGAACTTAAGTTAATTAATAGAATTAATACAGTTTAGCTTTTAATATAATAAAAGCTTTTCTAGAAAGTAGGTTATTTTTATACTTATTAAAATAATATATTTAATAAGTAGGTAAGCTAAAAATCCCTTACCTTATATTATTAGCATTTAATTTAATATTTATTAATAATTTAATATATTATAGTCTTTATATAAGGCTAAAATCCTTTTTACCCTTTAGGCTCTTTAAAATAATTTAAAATTAAATATTTAAAAGGTAATAACTATATAATAAGTTAATTACTATATCTTAAGTTACTACTAAAAGGGAATTTAATTAATATATAATATAGCTATTAAATTATAGAATTTATTTAATTTTAAAGAGTAATATAATAGTTAGGTTTTTAAATAAGTAAATTAATTTATATTAATTTATACTTATAGATTATATTATAAGTTATAAAGTATATAATTAAATAGTAATAAAGTATTATATTTCTTAATAATAAATAGAGTAAATAAGATATATTTAAATAAAAATATCTTATTAATAGTTAATAAGCTAAAAAGATTAATTAATATTAAATAAATATATATATACTTAAAATAGCTTATATTATAAATTAAAGCTTATATTATAAGTTTAATTATAAATTATAAGTTATAAAATCTAATAGCTTATAATTTAATTAATTTAATATAAGTAATTAATACTATAATTAATAATAAATAGTAAAGCTTATATAACTACTTATTAAATTATAATATAATATTTCCTATTAACTATTATAAAGGTTATTAGCTCTATTAATTAATTTATTAAATATATTATTAATATAATATTAATATATATATAAGCTATTAACCTTTTTAAAAGTAAGCTTTTAGCTATTTAAAAATATTAATATTTTATTTATTATATTAAGCTATATTATTTATATATATAATTATAGTAAATAATTAATTAATTAATATAGTTATATTTTATTTTTTTACTATAGATAATATAATATTAAATCTTTTATTTAATTAATTTTAATTTTAATATAATTATCCCCTATTTATATTACTATTAAATTTAACTTAAACTTATTAGCTAGTAATTAATTAATTAAATTACTTATTATATTAATTATTTTAAGAGAAAAATATATAATAATATAATAATAATAACTAAAAGATAATTTTAAAGACTTCTTTAGTTTATATTTAAAAATAGCTAAAAGAAAAACTCTAATTAAAGTATAAGTAATATAAATATATATATATTTAAATAATCAGTTAAATAATACTTTTAATACTATAATAATAAAAAAGTAAAGTATTTAAATAATATATAAAAGTTTTTTAATTTATATTTAAAAATAAATATATAAAACTATCTAATTAAGATATAAGTAAAATTAAAATATATATATTTAAATAATTAGTTAATTAATATATTTAATATTATAATAATATAAAAAAATAATATAATAGTAATAAAGGTTAATATTAAAGATAAGGCTATAGCTATAAGGCTAACTATAAGAAGTTATTAATAAATAAATATATAAATAGATAAATATATAAATAATAAGGGTATAAATATAAATTATATCTAATTAGATATATCTAATAAGGATAAAGGTAATAAATAATATTTCTTATTTACTATAAAGGTATTTTTAACCTTAAGGAGTTATAAGTAAATAAATATATAAATAAATAAATAAATAGATAATATAAATATAAATATAGACTTTAAGGAGTTATTTAAAGATAAAATAAATAATTAATTAAAGGTACTTTTTTTTACCCTTAAGGAGTAATTAATAAAAATAAAAAGTCTATTCTCTTTAGCTTTAATTTCCTCTTAAGTATATCTCTTATAAAAATAAAGACCTCTTTATAGGTTATTTTTTACTTTATATTATAAGAATTCTTTAAGTTAAAAGAGTTATTAATAAAGGTAAAAAGTCTATTCTCTTTAGCTTTAATTTCCTTTTAAGTAAATCTCTTATAGAGATAAAGACCTTTTTATAGGTTATTTTTTACTTTATATTATAAAAGTTCTTTAGGCTAAAAGAGCTATTAATAAATAGCTTATATAATTAATTAAATATATCTATCTTTAACCTTAAGGAGTTATTAATAAATAAATATATAGATAAATAAATAAATAGATAATATAGGTATAAAAATAAATCCTATTTAATTATTTAATAATGCCTTTATATAACTTTAGTAAGTTATTAATAATTATATTTAATATTAAGGAGTTATTAATAAATAGGATATAATATTTAATTAATAGTATTTTTACTTAACTTTAGGGAATTATTAATAGGTTATTTTTTACTTTATATTATAAGAATTCTTTATAGTAAGGGAGCTATTAATAGACTATTTATATAATTAGTTAGATATATTTATCTTTA
>NC_031952.1:3234-15510 GCF_000303195.2 Fusarium pseudograminearum CS3096 | reverse complement strand
CTCTTAAGTATATCTCTTATAAAAATAAAGATATCCTTATAGATTATTTTTTACTTTATATTATAAAAATTCTTTAGGCTAAAGGAGCTATTAATAAATAGATTATATAATTAATTAAATATATTTATTTTTAACCTTAAGGAGTTATTAATAAAAATAGGCTAATAATATAAGTATAAAGATAGATTTTATCTAATTATTTAATAGTATTTTTATATAACTTTAATAAGTTATTAATAATTATATTTAATATTAAAGAGTTATTAATAAATAGGATATAATATTTAATTAATAGTATATTTATTTAACCTTAAGGAGTTATTAATAGGTTATTTTTTACTTTATATTATAAGAGTTCTTTAGGCTAAGGGAGTTATTAATAAAGGTAAAAAGTCTATTTTCTTTAGCTTTAATTTCCTCTTAAGTATATCTCTTATAAAGATAAAGACCTCTTTATAAGTTATTCTTTACTTTATATTATAAGAATTCTTTATAATAAAGGAGCTATAAATAAACTACTTATATAATTAATTAGATATATTTATTTTTAACCTTAAGGAGTTATAAATAAATAAATATATAAATAAATAGATAAGTAAGTAATATAGGTATAAATATAAATCCTATCTAATTATTTAATAGTATATTTATATAACCCTAAGGAGTTAGTAATAATTAAATTAAATCTTAAAAAGTTATTAATAAATAAAATAAAATATTTAATTAATAATATTATTACTTAACCTTAAGGAGTTATTAATAAATAAATTCTATTTATTTATTAATAGAACTACTTATTAATATTAAGGTATAATAGTAAAGGTAAAAAGTCTATTCTCTTTAGCTTTAATCTCCTTTTAATTATATCTCTTATAAAGGTAAATACTAAATATTATAAATTATTTTTTACTTTATATTATATAAATTCTTTATAGTAAGGGGGTTATTAATAGATTACTTATATAATTAGTTAAGTATATTTATTTTTAACCTTAAGGAGTTATTAATAAATATAAAAAGTCTTAAGGTTAAATAGAGTAAATATTTAAACTAGCTAAGCTCTATTTACTTAATTGCTTTCTTCTAACTATATAATATATAAGTAAATAGAGAGATATATAAAGAGATAGGAAAATAGAAATAAAAGGAGATAAAGAGAAAAGCCTATAAAAAAGAGAGAGATAGATAGGGAAATAGAGAGAAAAAAAAGAGAGAGAAAAAGAGAAATATAAGCTTAGGGTTAAGGTTAAATAGAGTAAATATTTAAACTAGCTAAGCTCTATTTGCTTAATTATTTTCTTTTAATTATATAATATATAAGTAAGTAGAGAGATATATAAAGAGATAGGAAAATAGAAATAAGAGGAGATAAAGAGAAAAGCCTATAAAAAAGAGAGAAATAAATAGAGAAATAGAGAGAAAAAAAAAAGAGAGAAAAAGAGAGATATAAGCTTATAAGATAGAGATTTAAAAAGAAAAATAATAAAAG
The DNA here is from genome assembly GCF_000303195.2 of Fusarium pseudograminearum CS3096. Taxonomy (NCBI): domain Eukaryota; kingdom Fungi; phylum Ascomycota; class Sordariomycetes; order Hypocreales; family Nectriaceae; genus Fusarium; species Fusarium pseudograminearum. Next base: position 14,021 of record NC_031952.1, on the reverse strand, counting down.
GGAAATAAAAAGAGATAAATAGATAAAAAAAGGTAAAAAAGGGATATAAGATAGATATAAGGCTATAATAGCCTATTAAGACTTTCTAAAGGGATTCTAGCTAAAAGAGACTAGACCTTTAGGTATATCCTTAGAGATAGAGGTAGCTAAAATAGCTTTAGTCTTAATAAAAATAAGGCTAATAGAAAAGTCTAGCTAAATAAAGGCTATAAGGCTAATAAGGTCTTATAGCTTTTTATAGGTTTTTACTATCTCTAGCTCTATAAGGCTTCCTATAGAGATAATAATAAGGTAAAAAAAGGCCCCTAGAGACCTATATTTTCTCCTTTTTTCCTCTATAGCCTCTTTAAAAGTCTTATAGGGGTCTTCTCTAGCTAAATCCTTTAAAATAGTAATAATTTAAATATTATAGTAATATCAGCTAGTTCTTAAGGTAATAGCTAGGTTAGCCTATAAGCTAATTACCTTATCTATTAAGGGCTCCTTTTAGACCTCTAAGGTAGGCTAGCTAGCTAAGGCTCTATAGAAGGCCTAGACTACTATATTATACCTTATAATCTACCTTCTAAAAGTACCTTTATAGGTATCTTTATAGTTAAAAGTAGCTATAGCTCTATAGGCGCTATAGGGTAGGCTAGAGGGCTTAATAGAGTAAAAAAGCTAACTTCTAAGGGCTTTAGTAATCTTAAAGTCTATAAAAGATAGGTCTTTCTTTATAGGTAAGACTTTAAGCTATTTATAGCTTAAATAGCTAGTATTTTCTAGCCTAGCCTACTTATAGCTAGCTAGAAAAATACTAAAATAGGTCTCTAGCCTAGCCTTATTAGCCTCTTAAAAGACTTTTTTAGCTATTTTAGGGGGGTCCTTTTAGGGGCTCTTTTAGGCTAGCTAAAACCCTAGGGGGGTCTTAATCCTCTCTAGGGTAAGCTAGGCGGCCTCTATAGCTGCTTAATGCAGCAGTGCAGCTAGCTCCTTATACAGAGGGATTCCTAGGCTGCCTTCCCTAACTGGTAAAGCCAGAAGGTCTAGGCTAGGCTCTTTAGGGTAGTTACTAGGGCTTCTAGCTATAAGGGCTATAATAGCCTCCTTTATTACTGTATTAGCTTCTCCCTATAGGTCATTAAGGCCTATAGGGTTAAGCTGCCTCTATAAATATCTTAGAAAGAGCTATATACTTCTTTTAAGAAGTAAGAGGCTATACTGCTTAAGGAGGTCTTATAAGGCATCTAGGGCTTCCTTTAGGGTCTCTATCTTCCTAGCTAGGAAGGCTCTTTTAGGAGCTATAGGGCTAATAAAGGAGTCTAATGCCTTTATTCCTCCTTACTGTAAGTCTTTAAGGGGTTTTTCCTAGCTTTTTACTCTATTTAGCGTAAAAGGGGACTCTTTTAAGACCTTTTTAATAGCTTTTAAGGTCCTAGAAGGGGCTCTATCTAGGATATAGAGGTTATTTAAATAGATAGCTAAAGTTACTATAGGAAGCTTCCTTACTAGCTCCTCTAGGGTAGATTAAAAGGTAAGAGAAAAGAGTAAAAGGCCTAGGGGGTCTCCTTACCTTATACTATTAGAAGAGGCTAAAGTAAACCTATCTTCTATAATAAGAAGGGAAGATTTATTATAGGCTTAGGTAGCTACCTTATATAGGGTAAAGGTATAATTAGCTAAAGCAGCTATTATAGTTACCCTATTAATTAAATTAAAGGCATTTTAAAGGTCTATAAAGGCTACCTATTAGAAATTATTACTATTTCTACTTATAATAGCCTCTTCTAAAAGAAAAATAGCCAGTTTAATACCTCCTAGGCTATTTACCCCTAGCTAGAAAGGTAATAGCATTTTAGGCCTATAAGAGGTTATTAGGATTGCCTTTATAGCTACCCTATAGACTAGGTCTTCTATAGCTATAGGCCTAACCCCTCTATTTAGCTTTTTTAGGCCTATAAGGCAGCTAGTATATAATAAAGGGGCCCCTAGGGCTATACCCTGCCAAATTATATTAGCTAGTAACCTAAGGAAAGCTACTATAAGGGATCCCTTTTTTACTATTAGGTCTAGTAAGAGCCTATTCTAGCCGCTAAAGCCTAGGGCCTTTTCCTTCCCTGACATTCATTGTTTGCGTCGACAGCCTGCCGACAATTAAGTTTGTATAGGAAATTTCGTGGCGCTAGCAAGACATAGGTGCTGCGACGATTAAAATGAGGGGGTGCCGACGATTAGCATTCTAAAAGCTATAGTAGCTACAGTAAGCTTAAAACGGATAAGAATATAAAAGAAACGTTTGCAAATCAATTGATACTAATATCGATATATATACTTGCGGCATTAGCAAGTGTGCAGTGAATTTGCTTTAAGGTCTTTTCTTTTTATAATTGTTAAGCGATAGGGTTTGTGAATATAGATCAGTCTACCATAACTAACCAGAGCGTGTTCTCGACTTATAAAGTTCAGCGATAGCTGTACTATATGTCTTATTACATTTAAGTTACATTCAGCTTGAACTGCCGATATAGAGTAAAGGGGTTCCAGGGAAGTATTAATACTGCATACTAGCTTATAATATATAAAGGTAAAGTCAAGACTTTAATCTTATTAGATTTGTTTACAATGGAGTACTTTATTTATGAGTCAGAGCTCCGGCTTCTTTGCTGCCGTACATGCCAGACCATGGTTACGCGCAAGCAAGTAAAGCTGCATCTTCGCAGTGCTCCGCATAATCTCAACAGTCAGGAGATCAAGCTTACGCAAGAGTAGGCATCCAAGTGTAATATCTTTAAGGCTCAGCTAGAGGCTCACGTTAATCTACCACCCAGGCCCGATGATGCACCGCCGATTGTAGCTTTAGGTCCGCCAGGCAAAGGAGGTATTCGGTGTGAGTTTATCCCAGAACAAAGCATATTATCTCAATCCGATTGCCCATATGTGGGCGCAGAGTTAAGGCGGATTCGAGAACATCTCAGGGTCAAGCATAATTAGGACATAGAACTTAAAGGTGGACATCGCTCAGCTGCTGTGATAGATGAAGAAAGGAGCAACAGTCCGTGGAGAACAGGAGTCTATTATCAACGACTATTCTCTAGTGGGCCGGGAAGCGAGCTGTTTAAGGTGGCAAGAGGACTGAATCTCGAATAATCAAGGGTTCAAGACCATGAGTCATAAGTCAGACTTCAGCAGGCCATTGATGCATTCTAAAGCAAGGGCAAAGATATTTGAAGTCGAGAGGCGGAGCGTATTGATGCGGAGAATGATGTCACTGCACCGAACCCGTGGCTTCGTCGGCTGGGTTCTGCTCTCTATCTGAAGGACTTTAGTGGGAAAAAGGACTTCTTAAGAGACTTAATCGCCATAGAATACGAAGCAGATCCAGACGATCCGATCAGGTCAGACGACGCTCAACTGCGCTTTATGCATATCGCATTCGATCGGCTAATTAACCATGCTAAGGCGGTTATTACTCCGAATGTTATATCTTAGAATACTCTGTTCGAGGTAAATCGCAAGGAACTGGTGAAAGAGAGGACGAAGCCATTCCATTTCCGGTTCAAGCCCGAGACACAGAGAAGGTATGCACTTATTATCAAGCAGTTACTCGCTTACATCATTCGATGCATATCTTTTAAGGACAAGGCAGATCGGCCACCGTTCAAACTCAGTATACGGCAACAGAGTGCTTACGATGTTATGATAGAACACGCAGATTACTTGACCGAGGCTTGGAAAGAGCACAGCGGTGATCCAGAAGCACCCTATCAGTCATTGTAATCGTGGGTTGGTCAACCCACGTTTATTTTATATGGCACTTTAGCGCGGCGCTATCAGCTTACCCCTTAACCTACGTTTAATTCTGCTGCTAACCCACGTTTTTAAGAAAATGATGTTCCCAATATCGCATACCCAGGAAAAAAAACAAGGAGTTAACTAACTAGCTAATCAGATAATTCCAGCTTTTGTAACTATAATACTATTACTATAGCTTAAGTAATTAATTCTTTTATTTATTTTAGCTGGTTTTTAATGTAGTTAACCTATATTAGAGTCTTAGCTAAATTAAGCTTAAAGCCAGTCACTAGAGTTAAGAGCTTATCCAGACTGGGATTAGACCTACTGTTAGTACCAGTATATACTTTAAAAAGAAGTTAAATTCAGTAAATATAAAAATAACCCTAAGTCTTACTTAAATGTAAGAAGAACCCTATATTCTTAGGTATTCTAGGAAACTATATTTTTAATATTAGACTAGGTTTAAACTTAGAATTAACTTAATATACTAACTGATCAGATAGTTATAACTTTCAGAAGTATAGTAGCGACTCTATAGCTAATAAAATAAAGTATATCGGTTAAATGTAAAAATAACCTTAAGCTACCTTAAGCACCAATTATATCATAAGAATAGCCTTGGGTCGCTTGGTTAGATGTAAGAATAACCCTATATTCCCAGGTATTATATAAAAACCACATTTCTAATACCAGACCGGATTAAAATTTAGTACTAATATAGAAAGCTAACTGATCAGATAGGTATAGCTTTCAGAGGCATAATAACTGCTCTATAGCCTAGGAAATCTAATTAGTCAGTTCAGTCAGTTAAGTATAAAAATAACCCTAGGTAACCCCAAGCACTAATCAAATTATAGGTATAACCCTAAGCCGCTTAGTTAAATGTAAGATTAACCCTAAGTAACCCTAAGTATAAGAATTGCTTTTATTGCTATAAAAGTAGATTAGAGTTTACCTATTAATTAATAAATAAACTGGGGTTATTATTATTGCTATTTGCAGCTCTGATCTCTTTTTAATTCTATCTAATTATATAGTCTTATCTTAATTACAATAGAATATTTTAATTATATACTATCTATTAAGGTATTTATCTGTAAGGCTTACTATAAAGTAGAATATGGGAGTAACATTCGTCGTTATCTCTATCAGTTTCCTTATAGCCTTCTAAAGGGAGATAAGGCCATTAAATATGTATACCGTTAGGTACAACAGTTTGACTATATTCGTAACTAATACAATCTAGAAAGGCTCCTATATCCAATTCCTCTAGGTCTAGCTATTCCTAATCTTGCTTTAGCAAGACTAAATGGCTTTAGATGCACTTTTATACCATCTTGCTATCAGATATATACCTTAACATAGGAGTTATATTATCATTTGTAGGATATCTATTATAAGTTAAGCTGTTTTAGAAAGAAAGGTAGGCCAGCAAAAGGCAGGGAAGTATTGACTGCTAGTCCATACTTCCAGTCTGGGGTATACTATTAACGCTTATTTCTAAAAGGTCCTTACAGTAAGTATTTCGAGGTTAATCCGGAAGCTAGATTAGCGGAACTATCTGATTAGGAAGTTGCCATTAAGGACTTCTTTAAGAATCGCTCCTTAATCGTCCAAAAGGATGCTAATATAATGGAGAAGCCAGATCAGTTTATGTAACTGTCTCCTTGGCTTGACCGGCTCAGCTATATAACATATCTCTAGGGCTTTACCGATAAGAAGGACTTTCTGTATAGGCTTATCTCTCTGGATTTAGATCTAAGTCCGGAAGGCTTAAAGGAATTATACGATTTTATCTACCTTATGGTCTTTAAAGTACTTAATTAGTTGATCTGGGAAGCTTAAGGGCTTATCTACCGATAAGAGGTTCCTCTTAATGCCAGATTTGAGGTTATAAGATATGATATAAGTATAGCGAGTCGGAAACCGTTTAATTTCTATTATAAGTAAGAGATAAAGTGAAGGTATGTAAGTATACTTAAATAGCTTATTATCTATACTCTTCGCTGCCTCGACCTTAAAGATCTAACCGAGAGGCCACTATTTAAAGTTAGCCGTCAGCAATAAAAGGCATATAAAGACCTAATAGCGGTTAGCGATAAATTAGAAGATCAGTAGAAGGCAGTATAAGGGTAATTACCTAATTGGGTACTTATATAGCTAATGGAAGGGCTTAAATGAGAGACTTTAAGGTTATTTATAACTATTCTTTATTAGCAGACTAAGGACTCTGAATACGAGAGCATTATGGTCTCTTTTCTCTATATCCTTAGTATTGCACCGGATAGCTTATAGTATAGCTATAATACTATTATGCTGTGGCTTTCCGGACTTATATCTATCTCTTGTCTACTTATTCTAAGAGAGGCCTATCTGATCAGATGGAATGCCATTAAAGTGGGCGTTGCTAGTGGTCTTAGCACCGAAGAAGCTAAGCTAAATGCCCTAGGCATCTTAAACCTTATGGAACAACAGATATCATAATACATACTCAGCAGCATGCTAAGGGCTAAAGCTACGCTAATGTAGTATATGTTACGACTTTACAGTTATAGGATAGCTGCCAAGAGTAATACAGCAGCCCCAGGTTACATCAGCTGGGATAACCTCGACCTTATATTTAAAGGTAATAGGCTACTACTGCCTAACCTAGTATAGCTGCTGCAGTCTTCTCTTATTACTGCTAGGAAAGTCTTATTTTAGGGTCTTCTCCTTTAGAAGGACTATTCTATCCTTAATAAGTAGCCAGTTACTATTCCTACTATACCGTAGGGTAAGATACAGGATAACGTAAATGACAATGCGCTTAGCTATTCTATAGCCAATAGTCTCTACTAAGTAGCCAGCAAAGAGTTAAGAACCTAGCTGATCTCGCTTATCTAAAACAGTCCTAAGCTAAGAGCCAAGTGGTATTTAAATTCCAATACAGCAAGTGCCCCACTAAGCATCCTAGTCCTTTCCAGCTATCTAGGACTAGTTGATTAGTTACTTAAGCACTTGCTTTTTCTTATTTATCTCTCTACTGGCCTTCTAGTACGATTGACCGAACTTCTCATAATACGATACTGCAATATGGCAGCAGGTGGCATTTATAATATCTTTATTGATCGCAGGCTCGTTATAATCGTTATCGGTATTCATAAGAACCTCTCCTAATTGCAAAGGCTTAAGGTTATCTATCATTTTATTCCCTAAGAGGTTAGGGTTCTTTTAGTTTACTACCTTTAGCTTATCGTACCTTTCTACAAAAGTGCCTTATTAAACCTACCTTCCTACTCAGATTCCAACCAGCGATAAACCTTATCACCATTTATTTAGAAAACCATAAGCCTAGCTAAGAATGCAGATAGTTTTAAGATACAGCAGATAAAAGTAACCGATCAGATGCTTAATATACTCTATTTTAAGCTTAGCTTTCCTATTCCGTCAGAAGGTCAGACCTAGCAACGGAATAAGGATAGAATAGATAATAATTAGGTAATAAATCGATTACTAAAGCCGGATAATATATATATCAGCCTATCGATTAAGAGCTTTACGCTAGCACATATAATGCGCATCATTAAGCGCCAAGGAGCTATAATCGGAATAGACTCACTTAGGATCAGTACATGGAGATATATCGCCATAGCTATCAGTTATCAGTTTATATAAGATACAGCTATTACAAGTTAAGGTCACTTTTCTAAAGCCGTAGATAGCAATAGTAATAGCGATACATCTAATCAGGAAGATATCAGTAAGTAGGATACGATTTCAAATAAGCAGACCGGTTACTTGGCCTAGATATCAGCTATAGTATACAGCCGAGGCATCCAAGAGGCCTACTTTAAGACACATCAATAGCGCGAGACATTTCGCTGGCTCAGCTAGGAATAGCACTATCTTCTTAGCTTCCTCTCCGCACTACACAGCAGCGCAGTAACCCCCACGCGCAAGGGATCAAAGAGGGTAGGTGCTTATCTTAATCTTAAGCAATTCCAGCAGCTCTAGATTAGCCGGTAGAAGTAACTGCAGAAGGTTAATCTATCTCTCAAGTTAGATAGGCTTTTTAATTAACCTTCCGTCTTTAAACCAGGCCAGCATAAGGTTCTAACGGCTATCATGCATAACCAGAGTCCAATAGTAACAGTCTTACCCACCAGCAGTAGCAAGAGTCTGCTATTCCAACTGCCAGCTGCTAGCAGCCCGTCTAGGATAACTGTAGTTATTATCCCGCTGGTCGCTCTCCAAGGCGATCTCTTTTGCCGTATAGAGAAGATAAATATCCCCACGGCATAATAGCGATCTAATCAGATAGTCGGCTATGCCAGGTTAGTCTTTATAACGCCAGAGACCGTATTCACCAAGCACTTTCAGGGTTATCTCAATATATTATAGTCCTAAGCCCAGCTTAACCGGATCGTAATTAACAAGTACTACACTATCTTAGAAGGCAATCTAGCGTTTCGGCCTAAGCTACAAGAGCTTAGTCATCTAGCCCAGCATGGCATCCAGATAGTCTATCTAACAGCAACGCTACCGATCGCCGAGGAGGCCAAGTTCTTCAGTCTCATCTATAGCACCCCCAAGAGCGCCACATTCTTTCGCTTTCCAATAACAAGGCCCAATATCGGATACAGCGTATCCAGCTTCGATATTAAAGGTGTTAATAATATAGATACTGCAGTTACTACTACCATTCGGGAATCAACTGATCAGATACTTGCACAATACGCCAGCACGGCCAAGGCTATCATCTACTGCCAAACCAAGAAAGCAACACAGGCACTGGCTGAAGCTCTTAGGTGCAATACATACTACAGCGACGTAGGCACCGAGGATAAGAAGGCGCAGCGTCTACGGGACTAAATAAGCGGCAAGCACCGTAAGGAGGTGTATCAGAACGGGCAGGTCATCGTGGCAACAAACGCTCTTAGGCTAGGGATTGATATTCCGGATATCAGACTCATCGTCCATCTGGAGATGCCACGCCGAATAGGTGACTACAGGCAGCAGAGCGGGCATACAGGACGAGATAGACTGCCCAGCCAGGCTCTCATGCTTCAAGCTAGGCGGGGATTATCATCTAATCAGATAATAGCAGATAAGCTTCTTAATGCCAGCTGTCGAGAATTTCTCTCTACTACGCAATGCCGGCAGATAGCACTAGACCGAGGTCTCAATAGGCGTTAGAATCGACTAGGCTGCGAAGGGGAGGAATAAAAGTGTGATTTCTACCAGTCTAAGAGCTCTTTCAGAGAAAGGCAAAGCCGCCAGCTTACTAATAATAATGATAATAACAACGACGAGGAGGAGGAAGAGGAAGAGGAAGAGGAAGAGGAAGAGGAAGAGGAAGAGGAAGGGGACAAGGTAAAGGAGTATAAAGATAAAGAGACTCAAGAGCTGCAGCTAAGACAAGAAGCTACAAGTCTTATCCATCACACAGTCTCAACTCAAGCTAGGCAACAGAAGTCTAAGCTAGACAGGTTTAAGGATATTCTGCAGCGGCTATTACAGCAAGGATACATCTTCTGCCGTCTACTTAAGGCTAGTCTATCTGATTACTTACCGATATGTTACCCCTATACTCCAGAATGCAAAAAGGTTAAGCTTCAGCAAGGTTATCACCAGGCCATTTTCTTATAGCAATTCTATTCAAAAGAGAAAGCAGTTACTAATTTTAGATTATACTTCTACTGTCTTACACTATAGGAAATCTGCACTCGTTAGGATAAGGACTTAAATGGAAACTGGTATATAACAAGGGGCATCGGATGCCAGTTTTATAGGATTATTCTAAGCATATTTAGTATTAGCTTCCATCAGCAAAATACAGCTATATAGGAGATGCTACAAGAGGAAGGGTTTAAAGGAGCCATACCAGGGCCAGGAGCATACTAAGTAAAGTAATATTAACAGCTTTAGCGTTAGCTAGGTAAGAGAATTCAGTGGGCAGGGGTTATATTAATACAGATTTATTATCTTTTAGTAAGGCTAGAGAGATTAGTTTATTAAAGTATAAATAGTAGGGAAGAAGTATCTAATTAGATAGTATATATACTTACTATCTATATATAATACTAAAATAAGGCTTATAATAAGGTTAGGGGGAGTAGCTTATAATAAGGTTAAGGGGAGGAATTTACTATAGGGTTAGGGGAAATACTTTTCTATAAGGTTAAGGGGGAATTTTTTATAGGGCTAGGGGGGGGACTTTACTATAGGGTAAGAAGAGAGAATATATAATTATAAAGTAAATATTAATATTAACTACTATTATAAAGTAAAAAGAAAAGAGTAATTATAATAAATTAATTATATAAGAAAAATAAAAAGGTATTATAAGAATTAATAAAGAAAAATAGTAATTAATAAGAAATAATAAATATAATTATAAGATAAGTTAGTTAATAATAATAAGTACTTAAAAAGAAATAAGTTAATTAATTTATACTATAAAGTAATAAAAAAAGTAAATTATAATATATAATTATATAGTAAAAACTAAATATATATAGTTATATTATAATAAAAAGGAAATTTATATAAAGTTAGGATTTAAATAAAAAAGGATATAAGTAAAGAGTATAAGGAAATTACTATTAAATAAAGTAAAGGGGTTAATTATATAGTATTATAATATAATATAGAGAGTAATTATATAATTAAATAGTAAGAACTAATTACTATTAAATAGAGGAAAGGTTAAAATAGTATTAAGCATTTAATTAAGGAATATATAATTAAATAGTTAAAACTAATTATAACTAAATAAGAGAAAGGCTAATATAGCACTAGGGGCTTAAATAGATAAAGAGTATATAATTAGATAGTAAGAACTAACTGCTATTAAGTAAGGGAAAGGGTAATATAGCATTAGGATTCAAAATAAAGGGTATATAATCAGATAGTAGGAACTAACCGCTACCGCGCAGCGGCAGGGGAAAAGCCAGCGCAGCGTCATGGGTTTAAATAAAGGGTATATAATTAGATAGTAAGAACTAACCACTACCGCGCAGCGGCAGGGGAAA